>NC_140964.1:102697783-102722783 GCF_056783735.1 Eptatretus burgeri | reverse complement strand
CATGCATTTCTGATTCATGCTTCACCACGACATGTACACAAGTTGGCCTTGCCAATTTTTACTTTTAAAAAATGTGATTAGATTTTTTGTCGGAGCAAAATTATGTCCTCAATAAATTTGAAAACTAAGGCTGTCACATAATGCAGTTTCATCACTCCATATATTGTTTTGTATAATGGACTCTTAATAATTCAGATATATTCTGGGATAGCATTTTTACTGCAGAAAATTGAAATTTGTGAGAGTTTTGTTTTCCCCAGTTTGCCAGAGAAAGGGTATCTTAGTTTATTACCCCTTTGAAGCATGAGCTTCTTAGAATTTGGGCTTCCCCACCCTGGACTCCCTGGAAAAGTCTGGCCACTCGGGTATATGGAGGTTTGAATAGTGACCAGTAAACCGGCCACTTGGGTACATGGAGGTATGAAGAGTGGCTGGTAAAACGACCGCGAAGGTTCAAAGGGTTAATTATTCATGATGTGCTACAAAACTGTAGCACTGTGACCATTTCAAATAAACTGCATAACCATTCAAATACAGTATAGATGCTCTCACAATAACTCATTATACAGGAAGAAACAGCACAGCATCACAGGCATTGCAATAATGGTTCGTTTACAAGAGTTAATGAGAGGTAAACTGGGCTATCCCACCTGTAGGTCCAAATTGATTGAAGTGCATTGAAGTAATATTTCAAGGTCAGTTTTGAAAATACATATTTGAGGATGATACTGATCTTTGTTTGTTCAGTGAGAGTTGAATGACATTCTAAATTAGAACAGCACTCAGTAGAGTGCATACCTCCGCGAGGTTGAACAGTTTATGTTTTGTATCCCTCTGATAGGCCGGATCTGGATCTTCACCAAACTGGAATTCATTCGTTCTTGTCGCACAGCCAAGCTGTTGACCAAGTTTCATCCTAACCCATCCATAACTTTTTGAGATATCCTGCACACAGACAGAGAGATAGAGAAACAGAGGTGAAAACATAAACTCCGTCCACCTTCGGTGGCAGAAGCAAGAAGAACTTGAACTTCAAAATTATTTTTCTCACATCTTATGTCATGTTGAATAGCCCAGTTTACATCTGAGCAGCTCAAATAGAAACCGAAAGCTACAGTATGAAATATGATAGCATTTCATCGTGCTCTACATCCAGTACTAAACACAATGCAACTGCAATTTTTGTATACCTAGTCGAGGTTCATGGAAGAGCGAGTATTAGTACACTGAACGGATCAGGGCACAGAAGGACAAAAGGAACAGTTGAGAGAGGGGGGAAGCACCAACAGCAGAGTTGAAGGCCACAACAAAGGCAGACTTGGACAAACAATGGATGCAGGGTGGAATGAGGGGAAAGATGTCATGCATCATGTATAGGGTGGACAAGATGGATACAGAAAAAAACTCAGCCCTCAAGAGGGAAAACTGGAAATTTGGAAGGGGGAGGGATTGGGTGGGGGTTAACGAGGGTAGAAAATATCATGGTTTTGGATTGGGGATGATCTGCTTTGGTAATGAACAGCTGTCTTGAAAACCTGGAGGGAGGAATGAGATTGAAGAGAATGTAGAAGTTGGTTCCACAGGCAGAAGAAAAGAGGGGCAAATGAGTGGGCATGAGCAATGATCCTACATTTAGGTTGTTTAACCAGAAGGGGGTTGATGGTGGGTCGCGTGTGCTGTGCAGAAACCAAGGGGGGACAAATCATGGAAAGAGCAGAGGGTGCATGACCAGAAGAGGGGGTGGAGGAACGACAGACCACTGACCTCTCTGTGATCACATAATGATAGACCTGAAGACTCAGCTTCTTCATGGGAGATTCCATAAATATTGAAGGCCTTGGTTTCCATTATGTCCAGCTGAGCAAGGTATAAGGCAGGGGAGCCAGCCCAGAGGAGAGAACAGTACTCCATGAAGCTGTGGGTGAAGGGCTTGTCGGTGGATAAGATATCAGGTGTGCCAAGGAAGGACTTTGTACGATGGAGGATGCCCAGTCGGCAACTAGCTTTGGAGGCCCACTTTGAAATTTGGTTTGCCCAACAAAGATTATGATTGATAATGAGATCCAGGAGTTTTGAATGACAACGTCCTCAAGAGGATTGTTGTGAAAATCGTTCAGTGTGTTTGCTAGACAGTCCTTTCAGAGAGAGTGGGAGTGTGATATTTGTCAGGATTGAAAGACATATTCCAAGTGTTTGACCAGCTTGTGATTTTTTGAAGGTCCGAACAGAGGGAAGAGGCTCAGCCTTCCTGTCTGCTTCATGAGGGGTGTCAGAGCAGAGGGTGGAGTCATCAGCAAATCGATAAAGGGGATTATCCTGAGAGTCAGAGAGATGATTGATGAAGATCAGGAATAGGATTGGGCCCAGAGCACTGCCTTGGGGCACTCCACCTTTGACAGGGAGAGGAGATGAAAGGATTCCGTTGAGTGGCACATGTTGGATACTGGAAGAGAGGAAGTCAGTAAGCCATGTGTGGAGGTGACCTTGGATGCCACAAGCAGAGAGTTTGGAGAGTAAGGCAGAAAGCCAGACTATCGAAAGTATGAAATATGTCCAGAGTGATGGCCCTGACCTCATATTGGCAGAAGTCCTCCATCTATTGTTGGGTGAGTAGAAGCATCATGTGCAAGGTGGAGTAACCTGGTCTGAAACCAAACTGATGATCTGAGATGAGGTTGTTGGAGAAAAGGAAGAATTTTCTACCAAATGCGATAATGGATTCAATGACCTTGCTGATGATTGGAAATAAACTGAAAAGTCTGTAGTTAAAGGAGCTTGGAGGTCGAACCATTGGTGTCGTAATATAAAGTGCACAGAGAATGAAAAACTTCATTTACAAATGATGATGATTATGATGAAGATTTATGAGAGCTGAAGCTGATGGATGCTGACATTAAGAGTAGATTTCAGTCTTGCTGAATATATAACTTAAGCTGGAGTTTAAGATGGGACTGGAGATTGAGAAGGGCTTGATTTAGGCACAGAGAAGGCCATATAAGAAAATTTTCTGATCTTTTTTTGTTTCTTCTTCTCATTCCAAGCCACATATTTGGCAGTCTTCTGTGATCAAAGTCATTTTAAAGTGGTCTCTCTTTTAGATACAAATATCATTGATGCAAACTTTGTCCTGCATTTGACCATTCACAATTATTCGAGCAAACGGTCGAATATTTGGCCTTGCAAAAATGGTGGTTCAATCAATCAATTAATTTATTATTTTGCACTTTTTATTCGGTTCTTTCTTCTGAACTCTCCCCTGAGAGTCGGGAAAGGTCTATGATCTCTTCCATTATTGGATATTTGTAATGGCTGTCAACATGATCATGGATTTCCTCAACACTGATTGGGTGTTGTGATTGACTGAGACCTTTCTAAGTGCTTGATGTTAAGGCAAAGCTGTTGCTAACTTCGAACATTTTGTTGTGGTGCAGCAGACCGAAGATAATGATATTCTTTTGTGCAGGCATCAGAACCAAACAGTCAAATTGTCTTCCATTTGCTTAAACATCCCAAAACACATGCAATTCTGTGTCCCATTTGCTTCTAAAGTATTGGACTCATGTACTTCTTCCAGTCACAAGGACTTGCTGAAGCCACGATATTATCTCAGACTTTGTTACTTATGGAATTGCCAAGTTTAACCAGTGCAACGGCTGCCAACTTCTTTTATCCTAGGATCAAAATTGACTGACTGCTGGAGGCCATAGATTGAAGAGGATGGAAATTATGTAGAATAATGCTTGTGAAGGGCACCGACCTCTCTTTGTCTATTATCTTTGTGGGCTTACAGAACTTTTTGGGTGACCAACATTATCAGTTCTACCAGTAAAGTGATCGCTTGTGGCTAATGAATATCGTGTGTGTGTGTGTGTGTGTGTGTGTGTGTGTGTGTGTGTGTGTGTGTGTGTGTGTGTGTGTGTGTGTGTGTGTGTGTGTGTGTGTGCGCATTGTTGAAAAGCATTGCCTCTTGTGTTCTAACACCCTGGCTGAATTGACCCTGCCTTGCTCAAGTGATAAGGTACTCTGCACTGACAAATAGAAACTGTACTTCAATCCTGGGAAATCTCACAGTTACACACTGTTGCTCCAGTAGGATCATCAAACAAACCCACCTATCTAATTCCATGGCATTCCAATTAAAGAGGTTCAAACTCTTGTGCATCTATTTCACCATCAGGCATGACTATTCTGGGCGCATATTGTAAAGCAATCCGCCAAAGCCGGCCACAGATTGGGTATCCTCCATCGTTCCAGTCTTTCCTTAAAAAAATTAGCATTCACAGCCTACAGGAACTTTGTTTATAGTTGAATGGAGTACTACTCTCCATTCTGTGCTGACACCCATGCATTATCTCTACCTCTTCTGGAATATGTGAATCAAAAGCTCTCAACATTATTGGAATCTCCCACGATGAGGCCAAATCACAAGGTCTGCTTCTATCATATTGCATGCAGGTCAGTGACCTCTGATCTTTAATGCCTCTGTTTATTTATTTATTTATTACTCCCTCTCCCGACTCCCTCTGCTCTAGTATGTATTTACTCTTTCAGTAACCCCCTCCTGGTGAAACTTCCAAAAACTCAGCTAACCACGCACCTCAACTCTTTCATTCCATGCTTCTCTGGTGCGTGTAACCACCATTCAGAAGCTTCCCAACAGAGCTTCAAGCGGGTGGTGCACCGCCATGTCGTGGCACTCTGCAAGCTTTTCCAGACTCTTTGTTACCCCCCCCCCCCATTAGCCCTTCCGAACCCAACCCTTAAACTTTCAGGTGTGTGGTTCTGGTTCTGGTTCTCTCTCTCTCTCTCTCTCTCTCTCTCTCTCTCTCTCTCTCTCTCTCTGTCTCTCTCTCTCTCTCTCTCTCTGTCTCTCTCTCTCTCTGTCTCTCTGTCTCTCTGTCTCTCTGTCTCTCTGTCTCTCTGTCTCTCTGTCTCTCTGTCTCTCTGTCTCTCTGTCTCTCTGTCTCTCTCTCCTTTCCCGTTTGTTTATTCCATTGCTTTTTACATCCAACTGTTTCCTCACTGCCCCACTATCAGTTTATACCTTATGAGCCTCGATCTTGTAAAGAACCACCAAAATGTACAAATTTCGTCCTCCAACTTATAGAATGGGTTGGCAGTCCTGGATGGTCAAAATCCCTATTTTATCATGATTTGGTAGGTGATGTGAAGAAAGTGTTGAGTGAGTTTCGCCTGGAGAAATACACATGCATAAAGACTGAAGTTCATGTTTGTATCGCAGTCAATCTTGTCTTGCACATTATTTGCAATGCAAGGATTGTTATTGGATCAAATTATGTTTTCCTATCTTCCACAGTAAAATTAACTTTATTATTTAAATCCAATAACTTGCAAATTTTGTACAATGGGATTTTTAAATTTGTTACTCAATAAAACTCAATGTCTTGGCTGGTTGTAGTAAGCAATTAAAATATTCAAAGACAAAGCAAAATGAATTTCATGAGATCATCTTTGATCTATTTATTGTATTTATAAAATTTGCTCTGACAATGTTAAGATGAATGTTCATTAAAATGGCTATTATAGGTTCGAAAAAACCAGTGCAGGATAAGCAGGAGTGAATGGATGTGGATTATGTTTCTATTGATGCTCTGCTTGGATGCAGAGTTTAATTTTCCACTCCCGTATTTTCCTGATGAATGCGTTCTAAAATTCCAAACGATTAATTATTTAGAATTAGTTCATGAAAAGTTGGATGTATACTTTCCATTATTGGAAATATAATTAACAGTATATTACATATACGACCATCGGCACTCCTGGCCTCTGGTAGGGAGTGCCCATCTCGGCCCACCTTCGGAAGGCAATTTATAGTGGTGCTATTTCCACAAAGTGATACTTTATTCTGGAACACACTGTACATGTGACAATAATTGGGATGTAGTATATCCAGTACTCATAACCATATTTAGCCTTCCTGGACCATACTGTAATGTTTTTGTGATATAAAAATGCTGAAAAAATAGAATTTTCCACAAAATAATGATTTTGGGACACACTGTAAACCTGAAAATTATTTTTGGGACAGACTGGAATCATATTCTGCCTTGTTGGACTAAACTGTGGAGTTTCTGTTAAATAAAACAGCCAAGTGATTAATTTTGAAAGTTTTCATCATATACTGCACTGAAAACAGTGTGTTTACAAAGTCCCATTACCCCCTCTACTGAACTTGATAAATTAATATAATTAACACACGGGAGGCAAGGCTAACATTAATTAATTAAGCTTAACATCAACATCAACATCAACATTAACATGTATAGTATACAAAATGTACCAAGGTAGATGATGACGGGAGGTAACGGGACTTTGTAAACACCACGTGATAACGTGCACGCGCACACACACGCACGCACGCACGCACGCGCACACACACGCACACACACACACACGCACACACACACACACGCACACACACACACACACACGATCCTGCAGCTTGGTGGAACTTGTTGACCACGTGCTGCTGGGAGAGAAGGCCCGAGCTTTTGTGAACTCCCTCTTGCAAAGTTCCACCTGTTGAGGACGAGAGAGACCGAGGTTTGTGGAATGGAGGAATGCTGAATACAACGACTTTGATTGATATGAGTGAGAACGGAGCCAGGGATGGCAGCACAATATTCATACCAGTATGTTGATCCGCAATAATCATTCCGGTTCAATAGTCATACCGGTACGGCGATCTGCAATATTCATACTTGTATGAAGTGATACCGGTATGAACCATTACAGCGATCCACAATTGTCATACCTGTACGGTGGTCATACCTGTACGGTGATCCACAATGGTCATACCGACCGGTACAGTGATCCGTGATGGCGATACCGGCCTGTGCCAATTGCCTCCCTTCTTTTGATTTTTAATGGAATTTTCAGAGCTGCGAGGCTCAATATACGCCACACACCTAAACACCTTGGCTGAAGCAAAACAATACTGGGGAATTTATATTGTTTTCCCCGTTTCTTTTATAAACTTTAAAAATGATTTGCAGAGTTGAGGGAGCTTTCGGCTCAGATGGCAAAGTGGATCCAGCATGCCTGACCAGATGATCCCCATTTCTCATGCAGTGTAGAAAAGGCGTGATCTGGGTTCTCGGTACTGAGAGCATGAAGTGAAGATGCGCTCCAAATCTTCGGGAACTCTCCACCACTCGCAGAACCCTGTTGGGTGACATTCTCTCCTGTAAATTGGAATTAATAGTGCAATGTCCAAGTATGAGCCTATAAAGGGTTGCCTGGTCTCTTCGGGAGAGTCGAAGAAACGAGACAGAGGATCCAACCAAATGGTGGACCTTGTAGCACCATTTCCCCTTGGTGGAGGAGTCCCAGAGAAATTGTCTTTTTTTGTTGATGTTTTTCCTAATTAAATTAGAGAGTTCTGATGGGCCCAGAGGGATTGGGGTTTCAAAATCTGACCTTAGTGTCCATTTGGCTGCCTGGTCGCAGGCCTCATTGCCTCCAATGCCACATGGGCAGGGATCCAGCACAGGTCAATGACCATGCCCCCCCAATTGGCCATGTTCATAAGGTTAAGCACCTCAAGAATCAGGTCTTGCCTACCACCAGACTGCAGGGACTCCAATGGTTTCAGACCAGAAAGTGAATCAGAAAATATAACTGCACTGAGGGGGTTGAGGTCGATTATCCATTTGAGGGCCAAAACGATGGCAAATAGTTCTGTCGAGAATACAGAAAGGTGATAAGAAAGCCTAGCGGACTTTATCACCTTGATGTCAGGAATGCAAAACGTAGCCGATGTTCTCCCAATTGCAGGGTCTTTAGAGCCATCTGTGTAGACATGTAAGGATTGACTCCAAACTGTGCTGTTATATTCCACAGCCTGGTTACGAGTCACAACCACATTGTCCCTTCACGTTTTCCCCCAAAGATCCAAGTGAATATGAGGGGTTTCTAGGGTCCAGGGGGTACAAATTGCCACTTTGTTCAATGACAATCATTAAAGAATCTAAACCCATCTCCTTAGCTACCCTCACGCACACAAGTTCGAAAGGAGGTGAGATGGAGTATCTGCCAAAAGCTTGGTACTCCCAACATTCTGAGAACAACACTTTTCCTCGATGGTTGTCTCCAGCAGAAACACACTCAGCCCAAAGGAGACACTTCCCAAAGGAGAGACAAGGGTATCTTCGAAGCCTCCATAAGGAGGGTACAAACCAGAATGCTTTTGAAGGCACTCAGACTCAACCGTAGTGCTCTGGCTTGAATGGTTTCCAGCTTCTGGCGGTTGGTTCTGCACATCTCCCAAAAGGCCTGACTGCCATCATCAAAATGGGAGCGGACGAGAGTTTTGTACAGGAGAAGTTTCCTTTCCTGATGAGCTCCTCAAGATGTGCCAGCTAGACATCGTAGGAGGTTGAGGCCTTTTGCACATTTGGCAGCAAGTTTTTTTTTAATATGAGGGTTCCAGGTTAGGCCCCTGTCAAAGGTAATTCCTAGAAAGGACAATTTCGGGGAAGCCTTAATGGAAGTACCATTGATTGTTATCAATATGTCCTTGACCATATTTTTGCAACTATGAAAATTATGAATTTGGACTTGGGTCGAGAAATCATGAAACCCCATTTTTGGGCCCATTGCTAGATCATGCAGACATACACCTGGAGTTATTTGGGATTAAAATGAGGGTTTCTGCTCCAGGTCCACCCAAGCAATGTGGTCCGCAAATGGAGTTATCCTGCTATGGAACTCTGAAGGGGAGGCAGCATCATCGATCATGATGTTAAAAAGGATGGGACTGAGACAGCTGCCCTGGGGAATACCATTAACCATGGAGAACACAGAAGACAGGGCTTGGCCTACTCTTACTTGAAAGGATCTGTTGGATAAGAAGTCATGGATCCACCAGAACATCCTGCATAAAATCCACCAGAACATTGATGCCCAGTCTGTATGTCTTGAAAAGGAGATCTTCCTTCCTGACTGAGCCGTAAGCCTTGTGAATGTCGAGGAAAACTCCTAATAGAGACTCGTGATTGTTTAACACCTTCCTGATGTCATTGATGAGAGAAGCAATGTAGTCAGTGGTGGAACGACCCTTCCTGAACCCACTTTGGTACTGTCGTGTTCAGGGGGTTATGCCCCTACCTGGACGGATAGCCGAGTGGTTTCCTGTGGAGGCTTAGAGCCGAGATTCTTGAAGATTATGGCGTACACGCGAGGGAAAGAACAGCTACATGGATGGAGCAGATAGATGCACAGCAGAAGGGGGTTTATCTCGAACCCACAACAGAAACACGGACAGCAGCAAATTAAATGAATAATTATTTAATAAATAAAAAATCAAATAGGTATAATGGAAATAAATCAAGACGTGAGGTAACCTAAATCTAATTTTGAGGCGTCTCCACACAGACTCAAATACAGACAAGGGGACAGAATAAAACAAAGAAAAATCCCCCCCTTATCCTGGCACTTCACTTCGGGTCCAGAAGTGATCTTTTATGAGCTTTGGTGTCGAGCCGCATCATCCTGAATGGTGGGAAACCATGCCCAAAATGGTGCCAAGCCCCTCTCATTGTGGGAAGCGTATGGGAGGTAATTCGTGCGGATGGTCCCTTCGTCAGGAGAGCCCACAAGCTGTCATGAAAGTTCCTCTTCATTCTCCGATCAGAACACCAATCCTGTCTCAATCCTCCTATCTCCGCCGATCCATGTCACTCGCTTCTGTCTCTTCTCTCTGGTCATGTTCCGACCACCGATACTATCCCATACTAGGTCAGCTTGCCATCAAACAGTGTGACCTTTTTCTCTCCTCATGCAGCGGGCGGCTTCCCCCGTTTTTCCAGACACGCTCTTCTCCTCTTACTAACATCACGCCCATTAATCATCCACTCCAGGAGCGTGGTTTTCTCACTGTCCCCCTGGAGGCAGGACTTTCTGCCTGCTTGGACGTGCAGGTCGGTTGTTGTTTTAAAGACGTGATCCTTTTTATGGCCAGTCTTGAAATACAATAACATAGGAAAAGGTCACAGGGGGAAATTACACACTGGGGAAAATTATCCTTAAACCCTCCTGAATTAACACAACACCACCCCCCCCCCCCATGTGGTGACACATGCACTTAAGCTCACAGTTTCCCGACTTAAATTACATCAAGATGTCTCCTACACATCCACAGACCAAGCTACTCTATACGATCTTATCTTTGCTATGAAATTCCTCCAACTACACCATGAACATAACAGTACTTTCACAGCAGGTTTTTTTTCCCCAAAATAAAGACCAGGCGTTCATTGACCATCTTCTCCATTAATTTACTGACCACCAAAATGAGAGCAATCGGTCACTAGGAGCATGGGTTAGAGGGATAGAGGGTAGAGGATGAGGCCTCACTCTTACCCCTTCCTCACTCTCCCCCACTTCCTGGCTCCCCTTTCCTCACTCGTTCATCAGACAAGACAATCGGCATCAGAAAATTGACTTCCTGGAGTTATCAAGAAGCTGTGTAAGCTCAACAGGAGCAAAAAAAGTGTTTTTTGTGTGTTGTTTTGCGTACTTTGTGATTGTAATTTGTGTTGGGGCTGTGGGACTGTATTTATAAAGCTGTAGTTGTGTTCAGAACAGTTTTAGTGGGTATTTGTGTTATTTTATTGAAAGAAGCAGGGAGGCCTCGTGTTAAGTTTCGTGTTTTAGTCAGTTTGGGCCTTGGGAGTATGGCGGTGGAAAAGGGTATAAATAGAGACTGAAGGAGAAAGGAAAAGGAGTTCATAAAATGTGATACATGCTCAATGTGGACCATATCAACAATAGGGGAAGCAGGGGGGTCTCACTGTTGTAGGAGGTGTGAGGAAATATCCAACTTAAGGATAATTATTACGGGTGCGTGATGGTGCAGCGCAATCAGGCAGTGGTGATGGTGCAGCGGGATCAGGCTGTGGTGATGGTGCAGCGAAATCAGGCAGTGGTGATGGTGCAGCGGGATCAGGCTGTGGTAACGGTGCAGCGGGATCAGGCAGTGGTGCCGGTGCAGCGGGATCAGGCTGTGGTGACGGTGCAGTGCGATCAGGCAGTGGTGATGGTGCAGCGCGATCAGGCAGTGGTGATTGTGCAGTGGGATCAGGCAGTGGTGATTGTGCAGCGGGATCAGGCTGTGGCGACGGTGCAGCGGGATCAAGTTGTGGCGACGGTGCAGCGGGATCAGGCTGTGGTGACGGTGCAGCGGGATTAGGCTGTGGTGGCGGTGCAGCAGGATCAGGCTGTGGTGACGGCACAGCGGGATCAGACTGTGGTGGCAGTGCAGCGGGATCAGGCTGTGGTGACCGTGCAGTGGGATCAGGCAGTGGTGATTGTGCAGCGGGATCAGGCAGTGGTGACCATGCAGCGGGATCAGGCAGTGGTGACCGTGCAGCGGGATCAGGCTGTGGTGACCGTGCAGCAGGATCAGGCTGTGGTGACCGTGCAATGGGATCAGGCAGTGGTGACGGTGCAGCGGGAGCAGGCAGCGGTGATGGTGGAGCGGGATCAGGCTGTGGTGATGGTGGAGCGGGATCAGGCTGTGGTGACCGTGCAGCGGGATCAGGCTGTGATGACTGTGCAGCAGGATCAGGCAGTGGTGATGGTGCAGCGGGATCAGGCAGTGGTGATGGTGCAGCGGGATCAGGCTGTGGTGACCGTGCAACAGGATCAGGCTGTGGTGACCGTGGGGTAGGGGGAGACAGGGAAAGGGTGGTGTGGGAGTCTGGACGGAGGGGATGTGGGAGGAGGGTAGGGGAAGGGGTGGGATTCTCGAGGGAGGAGTGGGGTGGGAGGAGGGACACATGTACATTATATATATTTATATATATATATATATATATATATATATATATATATATATATATATATATATATATATATATATATATGTTCCTAGTTCGGTTTTGTTTCAAAAATCGTGCTATTTTGTGTTTTTGTTGACCTTGTCTTACCGGGTGCTTGAGGCCTACCCATCCCTCCCCTCAGTGGACAATCATGTTTATTTGTATTTTTCCCCATTACCTTCAATTTCTATCTTCCCCACTTTCCCAACATCACCCATCCTTCCTAACTAAACACTCTTTCTTGTCTTAAAACCAAAAAAAAAAAACCTTTCTCCTTGCACACTCACAAGTTTCGATCCTTCTTCTTCTTCTTCTTCTTCCTCCGCCCCCTCTTCTTCTTCCTCCTGTCGGCACACCATCTTTATTCTACTGAGCTGACCCTTCCTCGCCATTACCTTTACGATTTCTTCCGATCTACAACCTTCCATTCCCGAATCTTACCTGTTCTTCAAAAATACATGAAAAATATTATTCTTCCTTGTATCCTTTCAATCTCGACACATCCTGTAACCAGGATCCTCGACATATCCTGTAACCAGGATCCTCGACATGTCCTGTAACCAGTATCCTCGACACATCCTGTAACCACGTGTCTCTCTGAACTCTTCCTGCTACTTTTCATCGACCCAGCAGCTTCACACTGCATTTACCATTCCAAATTCACCACACACTTCCACGATTTTACTTCAACCTTCCCTTTTCCAAATGTTACGCAATCCTTATTTAAAATAAATAATTTCACTTTTGACTATACACCTCCCATAGCCAAGTGCTTCTCCCATAACCACGTTATCTGTTTCCACCCCCTGCGTTTATTGATCCAATTTCACAATTCACCTCACGATTTTTTTCTACAACACTTCCATGACCTAATCTGATGAAAACTCTCTCAAACAATAATAAAAATAATAAAAACGATCTCTTCTAATGCTTCATCTTCCTCTTTCACACGTGTGGTACTCTTTACCGTTTCATAATGCACTACTCTTCCACTATTTAAACAGACTGCTCTCAATTCGACCTTTCATACCTTGCCGAAAAATTCCAACTGTTACAGCGTTTCTTCTCTCCATTCTCCTAATTCGCCTTGATTGCATCCATCAAGAAACGTGTTTAATCGCATCTCTGACCTAAAACTTAAAAAAAAAAAACCCAGTTTGTTATGAATGTTTGCTTTCCATCAACCATTCTTTTTTTCCAACTTCAGTGCCAACTCACCCCTCTCACCCCTCACTCTCAAAGCAACCATCACACTCTTCTCCCTCCAAGTCTCCCTCTCACCTATCTCAAAAACTCCCCCCTCACCTTTCTCCCTCAACTCTCCCCACTCAACCTTCTCCCACTATTCACCCCCATCACTCACCCTTCTCAAAGTTGCCCCCCTCTCATCCACAAAGCTGCCTCCTTCCACTGCCCTCTCACCTCCATCTCTTCACTCCAGCACCTCAAATACTCAACTGCCTTCTGCCCCTCTCTTGTCCCCCTCTCCCCCAGCACCACAGAGCCTTTTCTCCTCCTCATACTGCCCCTTCCCCTAGTTATTCTGCAATCCCCCACACTCTTTCAACAACCCTCCTTACCTCCCCTTCCTCATCCCTTTTCCTTCCCTCCCCCTCCCCTCCCACCCCCTGCACCCAAAGCCTCCTCCCCTCCCTCTTCATTAACAGTGTGGACCTCAAATATCCGGGGCCTTCGCTCAAACCTTTCAGATCTTTCCATACAGGTTGTCACTGACAAACCAGACATAATCTGCCGAACAGAAACTTTCCTCCCCCAAGACGTGTCTGACTCCCAAGTACCTCTCCCTGGTTACTCCCTCCTCCGGTATGACAGAACTGAGCCTCGTCCTGGTGGAGGAGTTGCTCTCTTCATCAAAGACTCTATTCCTCACTCTCCATGCACTGCCCTCACTCCCCCACATCCCCAGGAATACCTCTGGCTACGGCTTCCCCTCCACTTCCACCTCATGTTTATATGTGTACTGTACCGTCCACCAAACAGTGATGACTCCATCTACACCTCACTATCTGAAAACATGGATCAACTTCTATCTTCCTCATATGTGGCAACTTAAATTGTCATCATGCCAGTTAGCTTGGTGTGGGTACCTCTTTCACCTGTCATGGCACTTCAGCAAAAGCTTTCTGTGATTCATTGGGATTGACTCAATTGGTCAACTTCCCGACCCGGATCTCAAACAATGGTACTCCATCTCTTCTGGATCTGATTTTGACAAATTTCCCTGACAATATCTGCTGCTCTTCCTCCGCTCCAATCAGTTCTTCTGACCACGTCTTTGTCAAAGTGGACATCTCTCTGGTTATTAGCAGAGAACTACCTCACCGCCGTCGAGTCTGGCATTTCAATCAAGCTGACTGGCAGGGTCTCCAAGCAGCCATCACACTTATAGACTGGTCTCCTATCGCTACTTTCTCCAACATCAACTCATCCTGGGAATTCTTTCAAAGAAACTTGCTCTCCCTCATGCACAGATTTATCCCTCTTCATCTTCAGTTGTCCTACCCTTCCTCCCGCCCTTGGTCCACTGAAGCTTGTGGCGAGGCAGTTGTCCTGAAACAACTTGCCTTTGCCTCATGGAAAGCAAACCCAACTGAGGGTAATCTCAGTTCGTTCCATAAAGCTCGGAACAAGTGTGTATCTTCCCTCAGGAGAACCAGAAAACAATATCTTTCCAAGCTCAAGTCTGACCTTTCAAACCTCTCTCCCTCCTCAAAATCCTGGTGGCATCTAATCAAATCTGTTCCTGGTGTATGTTCCCCCTCCATCCCCTCCCTTACCTCAAATAGCCGCACTGTTGATACCGCACGTGAAAAGGCTGAATGCCTAAATTCAGTGTTTGCAGCTAAATCTTGTGTCAAAAACCCATCGCTTTCTCTACCCACCTTACCCAGTCGCACCCAACTGTGTCCTTTTCTCCTGACAAGTTGGAGAGCTTGCAGTCAAACCTGGACTCAGATTCTGCAACGGATCCAGACGGCATCAGCCCACGTGTCCTAAAAACCTACTTTTCTGCTATTGCTCACCCTCTCTCTGTTCTATTCACCCTCTCATTTGCTCAAGGTCATCTGCCATCTGCTTGGAAATCAGCAAACATTACTGCCTTGCATAAAAAATGTGCAAAAACAGATCCCTGCAATGACAGACCAATCAGCCTTCTGCCAATCATCAGCAAGGTGATGGAATCCATCATCGCTTCAGACATCAAATCCTTCCTCTTGTCCAATGGCTTAATTTCCGATCATCAGTTTGGTTTCAGACCAGGTCACTCTGCCCTGGATATACTGCTTCTCCTCTCTCAACAATGGATGGAGGTCCTCAATGTCGGACATGAAATCAGAGCCATATCCCTTGACATATCACTTGCTTTTGACACGGTCTGGCACCCTGCACTGCTCACCAAACTTTCTTCCTATGGTATCCAAGGTCATCTCCACTCATGGCTCGCAGACTTCCTCTCCTGTCGCAGTCAACGTGTGGCCCAAAATGGAGTTCTTTCATCCCCTCTTCCTGTCCAAGCTGGAGTTCCTCAAGGTAGCGTTCTGGGCCCTGTTCTTTTTCTGGTTTTCATCAATGATCTCTCCGACTCTCTGGAAAATCCTCTATATCTCTTTGCTGATGACTCCACCCTCTGGCATTCCATGTCATCCCTCAGACCGGCAAGCAGCAGCTTCTTCACTCACTGCAGATCTGCGTAAAATCACAAACTGGTCCAACACGTGGAACATGTCTTTCAATCCGGACAAATCTCGCACCCTCACTATGTCTCTCCGAAAGGACCGTTTAGAACCCCCCCTCCATCCACTTTCTCCACAATTCTCTGGAAGAAGTCCTTTATTTCAAGCTTCTGAGTCTCACTCTCTGCCATGACCTTTCCTGGGAAAGCCACATTTCAAACCTCGCCTCCAAAGCCAGTCGCCGACTGAGAATCATCCGTCATGCAAAGTCCTTCCTCGGCCCACCTGAGCTCCTGACCACTTACAAAGCTTTCGTCCGCAGCCTGATGGAGTACTGCTCTCCCCTCTGGGCTGGTGCTCCTGCCTCCCACCTTTCTTGGCTTCACGCTGTGGAAACCAAGGCATTTCGGATCATTGGCATCTCCCGCAATGAGGCTCAGTCTTTGGGCCTTTCACTCTCTCACCGCAGGCTGGTCGGTGGTCTTTCTGTCTTCTACCGTCTCCTCTCCAGCCTCGCCCCCCCTGCTCTCTCTGCGATTTGTCCCCACCACATTTCCGCATTGCGCTCAAGGTGCGACAACAACCCCCTTCTGGTGAAACTACCAAAATCACGAATCACTGCTCACCTTCACTCTTTCATTCCTCTTTTTTCCCACCTTTGGAATGAACTCCCTCACTCTATTCAATCCCATTCTTCCCTCCAGGCCTTCAAAACAGCTGTTCACCACCACCTCTTATATTCTATAAATTAGAATAATAATTCCCACTGAAACCCCCATCCAAATCCTCGATCGTTTCTACCCCCGATTATCCACCCAAGCCCACCTCCTTCAAATTCCCTGCTTTCCTTCCTGAAAGTCCCTGTAATGTCCATCTTGAGTACCCTGTGTTCCCCACCCCCCCCTCCACAGATCTCCTAATGTCTCTGTTCCCCACTGTTTTATCCATCCCACTCCCGCCCCTCTTGTCTCATGCCCCCCTTGCTGTGCGTTGTGTGTTTGCTCTCATACGAGCTTCGACAAGGTACACCAAAAACAAACAAACAAAAAAAGCATCTCCCCCCACCCCACCCCCGGACGTAACAATGTACATAAGTTGGATTACCACAATGGCGTTTGGCACGTGTGTGTGTGTGTGTGTGTGTGTGTGTGTGTGTGTGTGTGTGTGTGTGTGTGTGTGTGTGTGTGTGTGTGTGTGTGTGTGTGTGTGTGTGTGTGTGTGTGTGTGTGTGTGTGTGTGTGTGTTTTGTGTGTGTTGTGTGTGTTAATGCGAGCATGTGTTGTTCATTGTTATCTCCATATTGGGTTTCGGAAAGTGAAATGGAGCCATCCCAGGTCTCAAAGTATCCACCTCTGTATGACTGTGTGCTTGTGTCTGTGCGTGCGTGTGTGTATGCAAGTTGCCTCTGTCCGCGAGCTCCATATGTGGGTGGGTTTCAGGAGGTGAAACATAGACCTACCACGTCACAAAGTATCCCTCTCCGTGTGTGTGTGTGTGTGTGTGTGTGTGTGTCTCTGTGAGTGTGTGAGATGGGATGCCATCGATGATGTCATTTCTGTCAAGTTTATTCACATGGTCCTTTGGCTTTGACAGCTGTGCTCCTCAGGATGATTGTGGTTTGTGTGTGATGTTGACATTGTACTCACATAGTATGCGGATTGTGGTTTCAGAAGCACATTGTATGTATGAAACTGCTACCATGTGTGTTGGTGTGGTCAGACTGTCGCTGTTGTCGTTGGGTCTCCGATGACAGGATTTGATGAATGAATAAGGATAGTGGTTTTCTCGCAGTAGTCAAGTGATGTGCAGTATCTCCATCCGGCGTTGTTCACGGTCAATGCAGTGTGTTTTTGCACGGTCAACTAAGTTGCGAACACAACTTCTCCAGTGACAGTTGGGATGGCCACTTCGATAGTCCAAAATCTGGTCCGTGTGGGTGGGTTTACGGTACACCCGTGAGTGTAACTTGACGTCTCTGTCCCTGAAGAGATGTCCATCCAGGAATGGCAGAGATCCAGCTTGTTCTACCTCACACATGAACTGTATTGCTGGCCATGTTGAATTCATCTTTCCAAGGAAACGGTCAACATCTGCCTTCTTTGTGATCACGAATGTGTCATCAACGTTGCGCAGCCACAACCTTGGAAAAGGCTCACCGTGTCGTGCAAGATCTTCAAAGCGTTTCATCACTAGTTGGACGATGAACCCTGAGATGGGTGAGCCCATCGGGGTTCTTTCATGTTGATGGTATATGGCACCATCAAATACAAAGTACGTTGACTTTAGGTAAAGTTGACTGCGTGACATGAGATGACCACAGCTGAGGTGGCTGTTGCTGGCTATCTCTTGGTCATTGTTGATGTACTGCTTTCAGGTCTGTGTTGCCAAATTGAGGCCTGGTAACTCTTGTGAAAACTCCATCAATTGAGACATCGACTTGCATCCCACAAACAAAGCACGAAGCAATCGATTACAACGTCAACACAAACAGCAGTCATTCAATTTAAAGGAAGCCTTGTGATTGGCGATGACTTGGACCGATCCATGATGTGAACCGTCCCCAACGGAACTTGATGGTGTTACCACCAAACCACTCTCAACGCCTCTGAGGAAGAGAACCAGTTTGTTCTTGAAACGTCAGGCTTTAAATAAAGAATTTAAATTTGAATTATTTTATTGCTCAGTGTGCCACTTCTTTCTTTTATAGTAGATAAAACTGATGCTGCAGATATTCGTTCTTGGGCATAGGCAGTGCATGGCATGTTTTTCCATCCATTGATGAAGAGGCACAGATAGGTAGCCGTTAAATTAGAATAACTATTTCCTGACTGCTTTTGCAATTTAAGCTTTTAGCCGCTTGTGTTGACACAGGCATTGGTTTGCGTGGCAGGCAACAATTGTTTGTAAAAGTTTGCAGGGCAATAGACCATGATGAGCACTCATTTGTGTCACCACAACCGCCAAATAGGGAGGTGATTAATAAATAAAATCTGAGACACACTGCTTGGCCGAAGGGGTAAGTATGGTGAGAGGTGGCAATGTGCTGATGACACCAAGTAAGCAGAAATGAATTCATGTTTGGGTAACCCCTCCCCTCGTGCCTTGCTGCTGATGTACACTGCTCCACAGGCCTTTTTATAGCAATATCATTGATGCTGGAGATATCTTGGATGGAGGCGATGCATAATGTACTCATGATGCACACATAAGTTAGTGTTAAAATTGCATAACTACTTCCGAAAGGCTTTGACAAGTTAATCAATTGGCTGTTTGGGCATTGTGTTTGTATGGAATGTGACACATGCTCGTAAAATTACCATGACCGCTGTAATGGGGTACGAAGTTATGTTACCACAGCAGTTAAAGGTCGATATATGTACTGGATAGCAAATCCCCTAACTCGGTGAGGTAACAAGGCAAACATCGAGTCCCATAACAGCAAATGCTGCACAATTGGTGAGCAAGAAGAATGTCTCCCACACAAACGCATTTGTGTCTGCCTTAGTTATCACCATTTAGAAGGTGTTGTTGTGGTCAGGCAGGATAAATTACACCAAAAAGAACTCTTCTAACCCTGAATGCGACGTGATGCTGACATCATGCACATAAGTAAATATTGGATCGGTGGTCAGGATGAAGGTTGCTTCCAACATACATAAATGAAACGAGCTCCGACTTCGGCTCAATATCCTGAACATGTCTGCATTGTACTGGTCTGCACAGATAAGGTTGTTCTTTAAGTATGTTTACGTATGTCGGAATCAACCTTCATCCTTACATCGACCGTCACAAGTCGTCGTCGTCATATTATGTCGTCAAAAGGAATTTGTACGATCTCTGTGTCTCTTTCAGCATGGAAAGAACAAAACCAGATCATATCTATCCGATTATTGATTTATGTGGAAGATATCTGGAGATAAACAGCAAGTTACAAATTGAAGAAAAAAATTGAGGCCTCAAATCTAACTAAAACACGCCATACAAATTAAACATAGATTGTGACGCTCGCGATCAAAATGGAAGTACTCCAGTCACTGTTGAACACCAAAAGGTTCCAAAAAGTGTTTTTTCCCATATGCGGTAAGATGATTATTTTAATTAATCATGATACCGAGAATTATCAGTCATATCAATTGGTGGTAGTGGCCTGCAAAGCACTATCGCTATCTGATATAACTCCATGGTAGTTGTAGGCTTGTCAGGTAGCGTTAATTATTCGCTGCCAGGATACGACGGTGTATTATCACAGTGAAAATTGACTAAATCCAGGACTAATTGGAATCGGTGAATTATTTTGAGGAAATTTTGAGGCCTGCCTCCTAACGGCTCCAAAATACTTGTGATGACAAAATCGTTGGGAATTAAAAGATATGATGTACTTAAGAAACCTCTTACACTCTCTGTTAATTCAGCAACGTCATCAGACCTCTTTGGGCGTTCTTGTGAAAAGGCACTTTCTGTCACTTAAACCCCTCCCCCCAACGCCACCCCTCCTGGCAAAAGGCAGGAGGGTCAATTACCCCCCCCCCCTCACTCCCCTCTCCAACATCTCTGTATGGAGCCACTGTTGCAGGGGCTGTACTATCGCACTCTTTCCTCCAGGGCTTCAAGCAGACAATGCTGCACCATCTCATGACTTACCCCACCTTTCCCACAATCTTTATTACCCCCATTAACTCTCCCTCACCCAACCATCTTGCTTCCAGGTTTCTGTGCTTCCTCACCTCTTCTCTCTCCTCTTTTTCTGTTCAATAATTCCCTTGATTGCTGTGTCCAAGTAGTCCAAATGTGTCCCCATTCTCACTGCATTGCCCGCCTCTCTCCATCTCTTTACTCTTCCATGAGCATATATTTCACAGGTTACACCAATCTGGTGTTGGCTTAACAGTTAACGTGGCTGGCTTGAGATCTTAGGGTTTTGAGAGTTTTGAGTTTGAGCCACTGCCGTGCTGTTGAAACAATACCAGGTCATCAGGTTGAAATAATACAATGACTCAGCCTGTCATCCTCCCGAGGTCGGAAAAAGTAAGAATCAACTTACTGGTAACAGGGATCATCAGCGGCACAGCCGCACTTCCAGAGAAATTGATGCAACCAGCAGCCATAGGGTGCATAAGAAGTAACAACAGATTACACATAGGTGTTTGCAATTTGGCAACTAGATAGGTAGGCTTGTTTATGACAGGCTTCGTATTCACAGATTCCATCACATATCCTGCGTAAAATTGTTCCAATGGGACACCATTGTTATAACAGATAGATTCAACTTCAAATGTCAATGTTATTATGTATAGATCACTAATTAATGTAGTACAATGCAGACCACGATGGTTTGCAACAAACTCCCGCAACAGACCACTCAGGCTTGTCTGCTCTTGCTTGAGGCTGGAAGAGAGAAAGATCAACCCATGGCGCTTGAAGCAAGGGAGAGTGAGATGTAAGAAGGCATTTTGAAACAAGACTGCCTGCAGTCTTACCATATCATTTCTCCAGGCTCTTTAACAACTGCACAAGGCAGCATGATTTGTGTCTTCTGGAAGTTGAGACTGTGTGGAAGAAATTAAAGACAAAAAAATTGTCAGGAATGGTGAAGATTCATAAAATTGCAGTCATGTAGTTCAGTACATCCAGACTCGGTGTTAATCCAGACTCAGTGGTGTACTGGTTTGGGCATCCGCTCTGAGTTTGGGAGGAGGTCAGTGATTCAAACCCTGGCCGAGTGTGTGGTTCAAAAGTCAGAGTCATAGTCATACCAATCATACCAAAGAGTCATACCAAAGACTTAAAACTATTTAGCTGCTGATTTACTTGACGCTTAGCATTTGAAATGATAGAACACAGGCAAACAACGCTGGGAAGGCAATGGCAAAAACACCCAGTATAACTCTTATTCCTGATGTTGGCTTAACAGTTAAGGTGGCAGGCTTGGGATCCGAGGGTCCAGAGTTCAAATCCTGAATACCGTTGAATTAACACCAGGTGGGGTTGACTCAGCCTGTCATCCTTCTGAGGTTGGCAAAATGAGTACCAGCTTGCTGGGATGATTGAGCCGTTTTAGTATCTTGTCAGAGTGGCGACCCTTCCAGGATTGTGCCCAATAGCCCAGGATACTGCTTTGGCAGCACCAATGATCTGGACAGAGTATGGTCCCAATGGATGGATAACTCTTATCAAGAAACTCCTTTGGCAGCACCAATGCTCTGCAAAGAGTATGGTTCATCAAAATCAAAAAATTTAAGTAAATGGATGGTCTTTCTGACATAAGAGCAGCGTATCATTACACATTGAAAGCAATAACGAACCCTTCTTTCCCATATTGACTTGAGTTGCTCACCTGCATTTGTTGTTTTCATTTTTTTTTTCATTTATTTATATTTTCATTTACAGATGCTTTCCGATGGTTCTGTGATGTTTCCTGGTGTATCGGCTACGATATCCATCGGCACGCCAATTTCAGCTTTCTACGTTACATGAAAGGTACCCAACAATAATATCAGTCAGTCAGTGGTTAGAATGAGCTTTCTATATTAGATGTCTGATCAAGTCCGTATATGCTTCAATGGAATTTGGAGTTTACAGTCGTGAACTGCTTGATGCAATCTTTTTCTCTCTTGCTCTCTTCTATTTCTCTTGCTGCTTCTATTTGAAGACTTGTGTTTTCCATCCATCCTGCAAGCCTGGTGTTTGATTAACGGTTTTCAGGTGGTTGGCTTAAGATCAAAGTGTCTTGAATTCAAGCCATTGTTGTGACGTTGAATTAACACCAGGTGGGTTGACTCAGCCTGTCATCTTTCTGAGGTTGGCAAACAAGTACCAACTTACTGGAAACAGGGACTGTGATTTTTTTCATCAGCACTGCATCACCCCAGAAAATGATGCAGCCTAACAGCCACAGGCTACATATGAATAAATAAATTAATGTGTCCTTTGCTGTAGTGTGTTTGCCCTCTCCCTTTGCTGGTTGGCATTCCCACTTGCATGTTTCTTTCGTATCTCATTTATGACAGCTGCGAGGTAAACAGAGACTAGAACCCAGTGGCATACTGAGGTTGTCTGGCACGTGGCGGAAAAACATAATTTTGCTTCACCCCTTACACCTCCCTCCCCCAAATCCCAAACCCCACCTGCCATAGACAGAGGGAATTAGGATCTTTATATTAAAATTTCAATTCATTGACGATTGACCACTCCACTCGATGCAGTGTGCCAAAAAAAAGATGAAAGAAGTCAGAGTTCGAGTGGATAATCCCCTGTTTGGTAACGATGCCACCAGCGAGATGCTCACCATATGCTGCAGAACGAATCTGCCGCCGAGAAACCGTGACCCGAGAAGGTTCGTGATCACGTGGTTCGTTTTTACCAAGATACCATGACTGGAGTAAAACCAAACCTATGTAGCCTAGGGCTGATGGTTGCATCATTGCTGGGAGTGCAGCTGTGCCGCTGATGCAGTTCCCCCGATTACCAGCAAGCTTACTCATTTTTCCTGACCTCAAAAGGATTACAGGCTGAGTCAACCCACCTGGTGTTATTTCACGCAGCAAAAAAGGGGCTCAAACACACGACCTCAAAATCTTAAACCAGCCAACTTAATCGTAAAGTCAACACCAGGCTTAGATATTTTAAAATCCTTCGAAGACAATGTTGAAACTGTTTTGAGCAGTTTCACAACAATTTGCAAAACACAACAATTTGAGCTAAATTACACTACATTCTAAGAATGTAAAAAGTGCTGTCTTCCTCTATCATCTTGTAAATTGTTATAAAATAAACAGAGCTTTATAAATAATCAACATTTAACCTGCAATATGGATGTGAGCCAAGTGTTGTGATTTTTAAAGTGCATTCAAGTGCAAGCGATGGATCAACAGCACAAGGCCCGAGATCATAGAAAACGTGTTTGAACAACTTGTCCCAAATTTGGACATAGGACATCTACCAAATATATCGTTCTTGGAATTGGGCCTCATCCTGTGAGTGCTGTTACAACTGCATGGCTACCTTTTTTTGTTTTTACAATAATCTAAGGCGAGTAGTGGAGTTGCCACACACACACACACACACACACACACACACACACACACACACACACACACACACACACACACACACACACACACACACACACACACACACACACACACACACACATAGATAAATGACAACACAAGATAGTTAGATGAGGCAAACATGGCCACTGAGCTTGGGGAAGTGAGGTCACTACCTGGATACACTGGGGTACCAGCAGCGTTGCAACAATGGCGCCACTTTTCTCACCACACTCGGCAGAGCATTGTCTTTGGAAGAATTTCCTCCTCCGCATGGATGCCAACCTCTGGTAGGTTGCCCATGCTCTTAACCTTTTAAATGCTGACCATCAAGCAAAGAAGCAGCACATCCCATTTTTAGTTCTTTGGTATGACTCTGCCAGTTTTTGAACTACCGTGACCTCCCAGACTCACAGTGGACACTCCAACAATTACACAACTGCAATGGGGCAAGATGCTGACAATAACATTCCTGCTCAAAATACTGGGCCTCTGAATATTTGGAATGTGCTTCATCACAGGCACTATAAGGTGTGCTCCCTGTTGCACTATGGAAGTTTCTCACGTTCATCGAGACAGATGTTCTCTCTGCTTTCATAAAAACAATGATGCAGATTTAAACAAGGTAATGAGGCAATGACAAAGAGACTGAAGTGAATATTTCCCCGTGTGTGACTCAAATGTTTGTCAATTTGTATGTAGTTTGAATGAAAGGTTTATATTTGCAATCGTGGAATTCCTTTGACTTGTGAACTATATGTGTTCACAGTTTGAGATATGGAATGGTATCAGGAAAAATCTATGACATCATTCACAGGGAAGGGTAAACAGCTTGGCTTCTTCCTCACAGGTCAACATCATGCAATGTTCGAAGGACATCAGGAAGGAACATGATAATCTCGATTCTAGAAGGTCAACTGAACTTTGGGTTCCATGTCATCTCTGCAATTTACAATGGACTTCTAAGCTGTTTTGAGAAAAAGCTAAAAACTGTCATTACAACCATGATCTTCTCTACACCCATTAAATCACCCTCACCTCAACACACACCACCCAAACTTTGCGTCTGTATCCATATTATCCACCCCCTGTGTTCTTCACTTACCCCTCAACCTTAAGGCCCTGTCACACCTTGACGTTTTAGCCAGTGTATGGCAAGGTATCAAAATGTATGTAAAACGCTGGCGTACGCTGAACTATTGATGTTTTTTTTTCCAGTTATGGACGTATTCGTAACGAGTTGGACGTATGCATAACGTATTAGTAACGTACACAGAACGTTTCGATAACATATAGATAACTTATATCAATGAATGCTGAGCGTGTTGTCGGCGTTCACAACCTATGCCCAACGATAGTCTAACTTATGCATAGCGCGGCTGCGTATCGCCGACGATCATGTGGCGTAGCCTAT
>NC_140964.1:102662783-102685283 GCF_056783735.1 Eptatretus burgeri | reverse complement strand
TCCTGTCGCTTTGGACCAGACGGGATAGCCTTCGTTGTCCTTGCGCATCGATGAGCCTTGGGCGCCCAACACCCTGTCGCCGGTTTGTGGTTTGTCACTCCTCGGCCCACTGTCGGTAGGTACTCACCACTGCTGACTGGGAACACCCCACAAGCCTTGCCGTTTCAGAGATGCTCTGACCCAGTCGTCTGGCCATAACAATTTGGCCCTTGTCAATGTTGCTCAGGTCTTTACTCCTGCCCATTTCTCCTGCATCCAACCAATCAACTTCAAGAACTGACTGTTCACTGACTGCTTAATATATCCCACCCCTTGACAGGTTGTAACAGGACAGCCATTGTAACAAGATAATCAATATTATTGACTTCACCTGTCAATGGTCATAATGTTTTGGCTCATCAGTGTGTATACATCTCTATTATAATACCAAGCTTGCACACTAAAAACTCGGCTCGCCGTCACACGATCCCTATGAAATTGCTGTGGCACTTAGCGAACATGCCGACAATGTTTGGGAAGTCTTGGCGTTCCATAGTACCACTTGCATTTTGCACAATGTGTATTTTTGTCATTCCCCGTGTACGGTCTGTCGTCTGCTACCAGCTGTGTTGTACTGCTATCCCGTGCATGTGCACGGGTATCGCTAGTATATATTGTTGTGGGCCAGGGGTCGGTGGCGAGAACGACTGCTAGGTGGGGGAGGTTACGCCATCTCCCACCAGACTCCCCGGAATTGTAGGCCATTGCTCCGTGTAATTCCATGAACTGGCGGGTCGCTGAACCGACCGTGGACACCAATATCTCAACCGTGTAGCATAGGGTCTGTTTGTCTCAAACCAATTTACCTAATTAACTATGCGATTTCGACTACCGGGGAAACCACGCCCTTGGCACGTCTTTCTTGAACCGGGTCACTCTACCAACTGCGGAAGAGTTCCAACCACCAACTACCGACTCCGATTCAGGTGCAGCCGAGCGGAAACTGCCAAAGCCGTGCCGCCTATGATAGACCGATTACCGGGATGAAACCCCGCTTATACTCAGACCCGAACCATGCTGGACCAATAGAAGAGAGGACGGAAACGGACTGGGAATATTTATACAACTGTTTTATTTACAGTAAAATAAAGACAAAGGCCCGACTTGACGCGAATATGCAATCAGGGAAATATTTACAATCAGCAAAAACACTTACTTAGTTCGACTTCAAGACGGGCCCACACACAGACACACACAAAAAAGAAAAGAAATCCAGAGTACTTTATTTGACCCTCCAGCCGATGAGAGAGAGATGAGCTGGGGGTCAGAGTCCGGATGGGTTCCTGGCCGTCGGAGAAAGGGGTACTCCGTGCTGCGGCACCTGACAATGGTCGTCGGCCTGGTCCCAGTCGCATGTGGTGGACTCGTGGTTCGTGGCGGAGCTTGAGTGGTGAATAGTAGGGGTCCACGGAGGGAGGTCAGGGTCGCTCTGCCCTTCGTTGTGGAGGCCCAGCAGAAACGCGTTCGCCACCTCGATAACCCTCTGCTCAACCCTTGTGACAGCAAAAACGAACTAAGAACTCGTAACACCCTCGTAACCACTGCTCGTAATCACTCATGAACTCCGGCACAACCCCAAAAAACACAACGCCCTCGCAACCCCACCCGTCATTTTTATAGACCCCCCTCGATAGGGGTGGGCCTTGGTGAAGCCGACGTCACTGTTCGCCCCGATTGGATGGGGCTTCCATTGCTCCGCCCTTTCTGGGTGGGATTTCGGCCAGGCCGGAAAAAACCCATTCACTCTACTGCAGACTCGCTAAAATGGACCCACCGCCAGGTTGAATTGGGATGCTGGAGGAAGCGGCAAGGAACGGCTGCAAGACCCTGCCTTGGCAAGTCAGAGTGATTGTAAACAGCGGGTCAGTAGTGGGTCGTGATGCGGAATGGAATGGTTGCTGGTTGTTCATTGGGGGGTTCGTTGGATGTAAAGATTTAATAACCTAACTTAAAGAAGTCGCAACAAACGTTTTTGATTCTCCCACGAGACAAAAAGAAAGGGATCTGACTACACATGTACTTAACGGGATAACTGACTTTTGGGACCTGTATGTTGAATGCAAATGGTTTCCAGATCCATAAATATATATGTATGTATATATATATATATATATATATATATATATATATATATATATATATATATATATATGTATATATGTATATGTATATATGTATATATGTATATATGTATATGTATATATGTATATATGTATATATATATATATGTATAAATATATATGTCTATATCTATATATACATACAAATATATATATATGTATATATATGTATATATATGTATGTATATGTATGTATATATATGTATATATATATATATATATATATATATATATATATATATATATATATATAATGTCAGGTCAGGTTCGATCTGTGACCTGCTACAGGTACCATGTAAACCTGTACTAACCTGTTCCATGGTCGGGTTGTCGGCGACTAAACCGTCTCCCCCACCAGGTTTTCTGGTGAGGAGGGTGTTTGGATATGGACTCCCAGCAGGATTAAAAACAAAACCTGTCAAAGGGTGGAGGAGCTCCTTGTGAGCCAACGGCCATCCATATCTAGTGCCCAACCGTGTCTGCGGACGTCCTCCTGCAGTTGGGTTACTTCTTATTAGGAGGTTGGTGGCAGGATTTGCACTCCAGCCACCGTAAAACGCTTCATTCCGCAAAACGCAAAAACGCAAAAAAATCTGAAAACCCACTCCGTGGGAGTACCTCCTGTGCAGCTTCCCTTCGCAGGGCAGCTCACCGGATGACAGGATTGGGGTAAAGCCTTCGGGACCCCCAATCTTTGATAGGAGGGAAACCACGGGGTAACATCCCTGGGTCAGATTGCGGGAGAGTGTGTCGGAGTGGTGCTGAGGTGTCGTCAACCAGACGGCGGTCTCCTTGGGTTAACCTGAGGCGGTCCCTTCGGGTGGGTGCCTGGAATGTCCTATCCCTAAGAGAGGATGATCACCTGTCTCTGTTATCATCTGAGCTCAAGCGTTTGGACATCGGGATTGCAGCTCTCTCTGAGGTTCGGAGACCGGATTGCGGCGAGATAATGGTGGGTGGTTACACCTACTATTGGTCTGGTCGCTCTGATGGTTACCATACCCAAGGAGTTGCTGTAGCTGTGTCCAATAAGCTGACCCCAATGATAATTGAGGTAACACCGGTCAATGAGCGTATTATGAGATTAAGGATTCGCCACTCCTTAGGTGTCATTTGCCTGGTCTCTATTTATGCTCCGACTGAGGCGAGTGATCTCACCGTGAAGGACACATTCTACGCCACACTTGAGTCTGTGGTTGATCAGTGCCCCAGACGAGATACACTTCTAGTCTTGGGGGATTTCAATGCATCGACTGGAACTGATAGGGATGGTTATGAGGTGTGTGTTGGTCCCCATGGGTCAGGAACTATGAACCAGAATAGCACTAAGTTCCTTGACTTTGCAAGAAGTCATGGACTTAGGGTGGCTGGTTCATGGTTTCAGCGCCCGCAAGCTCATCGCTGGACTTGGTATTCCAACGCTGGCGGTGTGGCAAAGGAGATTGACCATGTCCTCATTGACGGTCGTTGGAGGATGATCCAGAACTGCAGGGTCTACCGGAGTGCTCAGTTCCTCAATAGTGACCACAGGCTTGTTGTAGCAACTCTAAAGCTGCACCTTAAATCCTGGAGAATGGTACCATCCCAGCCTAGGCTGGATGTTGCCAAGCTCAGGGATGAGAGAGTAGCTGAGGAGTTTGCGAACAGGCTGAGTGGACACTTGGGGGTCTGGGTGCTTTGGGGGTCCTGAAGAGTTGTGGAGCACCTTCAAGACCACCGTCCTTGATGTTGCCGGTGGATGCCTTGGAGTTCACCGCAGGGCAAAGAAGAATTTTGTCTCTCAAGGGACACTGGATACCATTGACCAGAGTCGCAGGGCCAGGCTGAATGGCAGAGCTGAGCTGTTCAGGGAGCTGAGGCGTAAAACTGTACGTGCACTGAGGGTGGACAAGGAGGCCTATGTGCGAGGAATCTGTGAGGGGGTAGAGCATCACCTGTGGACAGGTGATTCTCGTCCCGCTTACAGGGGAATTCGCGCATTACGTTCATCCAAGCCCAACCCTCGGAGCACTGCAGTTCGAGCAGAGAGTGGTAGGCTCTTGACAGAGGAGTCTGAAGTGAAGGCCCGCTGGGCCGGTTACTTTGAGCGGTTGTACCAGGCTGATCCCCCAGCTGTCGAGTTGGACGTTAAGGGTGTTACAATCCCTGTTGCTGACCCTCGAATCAACTGTGGTCCACCATCGCTTGTGGAAACACGGGCTGCGGTGAACCAGTTGAAACGGGGCAAAGCTCCAGGGATCTGTGGCATCCATGCTGAACTTCTCAAGGCTGGTGGAAATGCTGCACTCGTGTCGTTGCATGCAGTTTTGTGCTCTGCCTGGAACACAGGCATCATCCCAACTGACTGGAAGAGGGGCCTTGTTGTCCCTCTCTGGAAAGGGAAGGGTGATCGCCAAGACTGCAACAACTACCGAGGGGTGACGCTGCTCTCAGTGCCGGGCAAGGTCTTTGCTCGGATAATTCTTGATAGGGTTCGCCACCATCTGCTTGAGCACCAGCGTCCAGAGCAGTCAGGCTTTACACCAAAGAGGTCAACGATTGACCGTATCCTTGCACTTCATGTCCTCACCGAACGCAGACGAGAGTTTCGGCAGGGGCTGCTTGCAGCCTATGTTGATCTCTGTAAAGCGTTCGATTCAGTGAATCGGGATGTCCTCTGGAGGATTCTTGGTCTTCGTGGGGTGCCACCGAAACTGATCGATCTGATGTCTGAACTCTACTCTGGTACTGAGAGTGCTGTGAAGTGCGGTGGTACCATCTCTGACTTATTTCCAGTTGTTACTGGAGTTCGTCAGGGATGTGTACTTGCCCCCACACTTTTCAGCACTTGTATGGACTGGATTTTTGGGAGGATGTCGGAGAGATCAAGTTGCGGTGCATCGTTTGGCAATGTCAAGATCTCGGACCTTGATTTTGCAGATGATGCAGTCATCTTTGCGGAGACTTTAGACATCCTCTTGGGGGCCCTCGAGGTGCTGAATGAGGAGTCGGAGCCGTTGGGATTACGGATTTCTTGGGTCAAAACTAAGATCCAGGCTTTCGGTGACATCTTGGATGCTGCTGTCCTGTCTGTGTCTGTTTGTGGTGAGGATGTTGAGGTCGTGGATAGATTCACTTACCTTGGCAGTGATATTCATGTCTCCGCAGGTTGTGAGCCGGAGGTCAATAGACGTCTGGGTCGGGCCTGGGGAGTCATGGATTCACTGGATCATGGGGTGTGGCGCTGCCGGTACCTGTGCGGAAGGACGAAAGTCCGAGTCTTCAGGTCCTTGGTACTTCCAGTCTTGCTCTATGGGTGCGAGACTTGGACTTTGACCAAGGATCTGAGACGGAGACTTAATTCCTTTGGTATCGGGTCTCTTCGGAGAATCCTTGGCTATCGCTGGTCGGATTTTGTGTCCAACGAGCGGTTGCTGAGAGAGACTCGGATGAGATTTGTTACCTGCATAGTCCGTGAGCGTCAGCTGCGGCTGTATGGACATGTGGCTCGTTTTCCTGACGCTGATCCTGCTCACCAGATTCTCTCAGCGAGGGAGTCTCATGAGTGGAGGAGGCCAGTGGGCCGACCACGTGCCTCATGGTTGCAGCAGGTTGACCATCATCTCAAGGAGATGGGGATGGGCCTGGCATCTGCCTGGGGGATGGCCAGACGGAGGCCCCTGGAGTACCGGCGGAAAGTGGACGCAGCGACGCGCTGTTCTGGCACATGCTCCCATACCTGACCTGACCTGTGATTGGATGGGTCCTTGTATCTCACTACTGATGCTTCAAGCAATGTTCCTTGTCTTTTGACATTATTACCTTTCTGGAGTTTTTATTGATGGCGGGACTGAGTTAGCAATGATGTCGGTTGGCTTAAATCCCTGGAGCGAAAGCTAACTAAAACGGAAATGCTTGTAGTGACCGCAAGCAAATAGTGGCTGTGAGTGGGATATAGCGAGGTACCTAAGGGTTTGGTATGGCTGATAGGAATGGCCTAGAGGAATGCACACTTACCTCTAAGCTGTCTAGCCTGAGTTTGAATCCCAGCCCAGCAATAAACTGACAATAAACTATGATCCCGGTGTTTCACAGGCAGGGTGATCCATCTAGGTGTGTGCCATCCTTCGGATGGACGTGAAACGCGTGTCGTGTTTGCCAGCATTCATTGGTGGACGTTTAAGATCCCTCAGTGTTCTTAATAAAGAGTAGGCGAGCTATCGCTGGGACCCTGATCAAATTGCAAAATCCTGCCCGAACCAATAGAGGGCATTGCAATCGGTGGCATAGCCATGCCCTCAGCCAATGATGCTCCCCTGCAGCCTTGTGCTGTATATGAACGAAGAAGAAGAAGAAGAAGAAGAAGAAGAAGAAGAAGAAGAAGAAGAAGAAGAAGAAGAAGGAGTGGTTGGTACTGGGAACATTATTTGCCCCTGTTGGACTTGTCCGAAATGAGGGCTGATGAATTTGGTCTCGATTTTCATGTCCGTGCGTGTGTGCGTCCAAAACCATATCTTGGACGTGTATGGACCAATTTTATTTGAACTTGGCACAAAGACAACACATGATCGTGTACATATGCAATCATTTTGTTTCGTGATGCGATCAAGGATGACCGACTGGCAGCCATTTTAGTTGTAAAAAACAACCCAGTGTTGAACATGTCCCCAACCATTTCTTGGACATGCATTTATTAATCTTGTTCAAACTTGGCAAACAGATAAAGAATGATGCTTACATCAGCATGTCATTTTTTTTCGAGATCAGATCCAAGATGGCCAAATAGTTGCCATTTTATTACTTAAATGTGTCCCCAACCATTTCTCAGAATGCATGGTCCGATTTTGTTCAGACTTGGCACAAGTACAGCACATAACGGCATACACGTGTCCCTCGCTTTATATTGCAATCTGATTAAATATGGCCGACTGGTAAACTGGCAGCCATTTTAGTTGTACATAAATATGGGCTGGGCCTTTAACTCAGTGCAGCAAAATTACTAAAACAATGGGGGCTATGACATTTTATGACTTTTTTTTTACTTGTTATTCATAATTTACATCAATAATTAATTTGCACAGTGGGGTTAATGATTCAGCTTTCTAAATTTGCAGATGACACAAAGCTTGGAGGTAAGACAGATAGCAGAGAATGGTGAACAAATTCAGGGAAGTCTCGATAATAGATTGGGCAAAATATTGGCAGATGCAGTTTAACATAAATAGATGGAAGATGCTGGGGATGGGTAGGAACAACGAAAATAGAAATTACATGATGAAGTGCAGTCTTGGAGCGTGTCACACAGAAGATAGATACATAGATACCAGGCATAAGAAAGATGGCATAGTGTCAGGCAGTTGTAGGTTTTTAGTGTTTTAAGTTGTATTTGTAAGTGAAGACCACAAGGGGAAAACCAGAGATGTCAGGATAAGTCAATTTTGAAGAAACTGAAAAACAAAGTTTCAAGACTTTGGTGGACTGTTTAATAACTGTCATATTGATTTATTTTCCAGTAAAAGGAAGAGTGATCTTTGGCCGATCAAATTAAGCATGCAGCATTTGCCAAGCTTCTGTGTTATTTAATTTAAGAGCAAAGAACGAATCAATGTTGCAAACTGACATCACTGGTTATTCCCTTGTTTAATAATTGCCATGCAATTTTAACCCAGGATGTGTAGCAAATTCATGCTTGTTGGTTATTTGCATACATTACATGACTTTGGTGATCACAGATTTTTTTTTTCAACATTAAACGGTCATTGTTTTTTTGTTTGATTGGTGTTCAACACCATACTCAAGGATATTTCGCTTATATGATGACGGATTCTCCATTTCTTACTCCGTACTACTTAATATTGTTACGTCAGAGGGGGGGTATGCATTCAAAGGGTAAATAGGATGTTTAATTACGTATGCCATGCTGTTCGAGTGTACCAGGATCTCGATGTAATAAGTAGCAATTCAGTGGTGATAAGTTGTCTAGTAAATGTCCATTTCTTCAAGGGGGAAATGATAATTGTCACGTAATTAGATAGGGATACGGGATAGGGTAAGTGTGTCTGCGTAAACCCCTTTTAGTATTCCCTGGAGGCTTGCCGTGACGTCACAGGACAGTGCTGCGGATGGCTCCGCCCCATGATCACGATTGGCAGAAGGCGACGGCGGAGGGCCAATAAACGGCTCGATTGGAAGTGAAGAGGACTCGAGGATAAAAAGGCTCTGTTCGGGGAAAAGGCGAGAAGGAAGAAGATCGGTACAGAAAAACCGTTTTGGTGGAGGTTGTTGTGCTGGGAGCGTGCTGTGTTGTTGCGCTGATTCGATCCTGGTTTTCATCGTGTCTCGAGGCCCTGCTGTGCTTCGTGCCTCAGCTCGGTTGGCTCTGGAGTTCTGCTGGCTCTGAGTACGGGGTCGAACGGCGGGCGAACCTGCCTCCCTCTCCTGCTCGCAACTTGGCGCCAGAACTGGTTCCCTGGCGGCTGTGAGCGGACTTGGGCCGACACCAGGAGGTCGACAGTATCTCGGTGTCTCCTGTCCCTGACGAGCGCAACGCCAGCTCATCTGGCGCCAATCCAGGGACTGTTGCGTCCGCACCACGGGCCAGCCTGACCACCAGGACCAGCTACGTTGTGTGTGTGTGTGTGTGTGTGTGTGTGTGTGTGTGTGTGTGTGTGTGTGTGTGTGTGTGTGTGTGTGTGTGTGTGTGTGTGTGTGTGTGTGTGTGTGTGTACCTGGTGCCTTAGAGGGTTTGAGATTTGTATATTCATTGGAATTGTCTGTGTTTTCCTCACGCCCGAACCCACACCACCATCCTGTCGAATCGCCCCGGATCCCTCTTCTTGCCGAGTCTTGTTATTTCTGGTTAGAGAAATAAACATTATCAACTCAGTGAAAAGCGACTCGTGCCACCTTCCTCGTCCCGTTTGCGGTAGAGCGATCAGAACCTCCATCTTTGGGTTATAAATAAATAAACCGCCTCCATTGTTTCGGCTCATTCTACGTTAGCGGGACTGTTCAAGTCCCGTGGACGTCACAATATGATGGAAAACCGGGAGGAAACCAAGGATAAACCACCCCCGCGATAGCCGAAGTCACCTCATGTGACTCCCTCATATACCTAAGCAGGTTGATTGGGCAGTGGGTACATCGAATGAGGATGGGTACTCAGACGCGCTAACCATTAAGCCACGGCGTGGGTCCCATAAAAGTCACAATAAAGGTTTGACCAGGCTTGAACCACGATATGCACCAACTACGGAGCCCATGATATAACCAAATAGGCCATTGTAGTGCTCAGAGTTTATGCTGTGATAGTTTTACAACCTTTTATAACTTAGTTTCTCAACTCTGAATATTATGATGGAACAGTTAACATGAATGACGCAGAAAGATAATCTTATCTGAGTGAAAACTTTAATTTTAATACTTTGCAGAACACAAAACCTGTGATCAAAAATAATAGATCCATGATATAACCAAATAGGCTATTGTAGTGCTCAGAGTTTATGCTGTGAAAGTTTTACAAACTTTCATTTATTAGTTTCTCAACTCTGAATATTATGGTGGAACAGTTAACATGAATGAAAGGGAGATAACCAGGAGTAAAGTACTGATAACTCTGGTTTTACACTTGTTCAGCTTTGACAACACTTGTTTTTTCATTGCACAGCTAAACTTTATACCATATAAATTATGTGACACCCCTGGTTATTTGTTAAAGTAATATTGTGAGAGGAAACCTTATGTTGCTAACTATTGGCAGGTGCAATAACCCTGAAATTTATAAAAAGTGACATCGCCGGTTTTCCCCTTGTGGTCTTCATGTGGATAAATGATAAATCAAAAAAGCTAATGTTAACGCTGTATAGGAATTTAGTGAGGCCTCTTCTAGAATATTGTGTGCAATTTTGGTCACCACATCTGAGGAAAGATATAGCTGCCATAGAGAGGGTACAGCACGAGTTACGACATTGATTCCTGGCCTATCTGCAATGCTTTGAGGAATGGTTGAAGGAGCAGGACTTTTTACATTAGAAAGGTGGTGATTGTGAGGTGATCTGATAGAGGGGTTTAAAATAATTAAGGGTGTGGAGCAGGCAAATGAAGTGGAGTTTTTCAGCAGAGTGAACAGTTTGGACCAGGAGCTAGAACATGAGGGTAAAGAAGATGATGAGAGTTAGAACAGTTTTATGGCAGGGGTCATTCAGTCAGAGAGTGGTTAATGCTTGGAATGGGTTCTCCAGAAATGTAGTGGCAGTGGAGGGTGTGGATATGTTTAAATGGGAATGAGATATGTACATGGATGCATTGGAGAGAGAGGGGTGTAGGGATATTGGCAGGACTTGTCGGTAGCTTGTGTGTGGATTGGTGATGATACAGGTGTTAGCGCTCAGAGGCGATTGGCAGGCATGAAGGGCTGAATGGTCTCCTGCACCAAAGTTCCTTATGTATGTTGATGCTTTCTCACTCAAATTTGTTTCAGAATTCGGAGTGTATTCTGAACCTTCTGTGATGCAGTGTTAAGATTTGATATACGTTGCAGAATTATAGCCCTTTGTGCGGTGTCTCAGTTTAGTCACTCCTGCATGGCTCATCCACTTTAGTTTCGTAGTTGTGGCCAGCTGGAAAAATGAATTACTCGTGTGAACCGTTTTGAATGAATATCAAACAGATAGATTTTGTCATGCTTTCTCCTTTCCATTGTAGCACTCTGAACGCTTGTTATGCTTTTGTGGTTGATCATGATTTTGCCTCCTCTATAAAATATATGGTTTTGCCTCCTATACAAAAAAGGCCACCCTTTCACTATTCTATTTGTGAAATAATTGGCACAGCCAGATCTTTTTATTGCCAATTTTGTGTAGAAGGGGTTCTGCCCCATAGCATGGCTGCCTTGATGTTTGGTACAACATCATTGATTGCTGTGGCATTTGACGCTGCTGTTGGTAAATGATTGTCTGGTCAGTTGCAATTCTGTTATTTAAGGTGCTTCTTATTCGTTTGTTTGCAGCATAATGTTGCAGGAAAGCATCATTAGCTGAGAGCATAGCTGTGCCACTGATTGATGCAATACCCTCTGCTCATTAGGGCAGGCATTTGTAATTTGTTGATTGTGCTGGTGATAGCTCGCCTTCTCTTCACACGGGATACCGTGGGATCTTTAATGTCCACCAACAAATGCTGGTGATGGGATGCCTGTTTCAATGTCAATCCAAGAGACGGCCCACATTTTGATTACTCAACCTGCCTATGAAATACCAGCATGATAGTTTATAGTTGGGTCAGGATTCAAACCCAGGATAGATGGCTCAGAAGCGAGTGTGCATACCTCGAGGTCATCCTGTCTGCCCATTTGAGGTGCTCAATGTGTATCATGAAGTTGAGTTGCATTGAGAGCAATGTTGCAACACCAGTAATGGACTATCTGTGCTTCTGCCTTGCCTCTCTATTCCTAACTTCAGCGTTACTCCAATTTGAGTTGTTTCAGAGTCTATTTCAAAATATCTGTCCATGTTAAAATTTGGAAAAACTTCATCTTTTGGCTGAAGAGTATTCGTGCATGTTGCATTGTGCTTACGTGAAAATTATTTGTTAGTCAAATGGAGCATGCCAGATTTAGAAGTGGCAATGTTGTTTGCTGCATAAATCCCCATTCCAACGTAATTGGATAGTTTTTTTTTGTTGTAAGCTTATACCAAAAAGATTTGGTGATTTGTCTCAGTGGTTGGAACATTGGGTTTTACCTATTGATCAACTTTTAGACTAATCTTCTCCTAATGCTGAACAATCCTTTCTGTGAAGTTTCTGAGAATTTATGTCATGCTTATAATAAGCAGTCTATGTTTGTTTCTTTTGGTGAATTTGCTTCGTGTCATTTGCTACATGTTTTCCGTGTTTTTGTACTCTTAAAGTTTTATTTTTTTCTTTTTCAGCCATCAGTTGCACAGAAAAGGGAGATGGGATTGGCAATTTTCTCATTGCACAGGCAAAGACTGCTGTTTATCGAACAAGGAACACAAATCTCGAAGGTCTTTCGTGCACACAAATGACCTTTTGTTCATGTGGCAGGGGGTTGTGATTGGGCATTAAATCAAATTCGAATTTGTTTTTCCAAATTTGTTGGCAAGTTTTGGAATTTTGAAGATATTTCAGGTGTGTGTGTGTGTGTGTGTGTGTGTGTGTTTGTGTGTGTGTGTGTGTGTTTGTGTGTGTGTGTGTGCACGCGCGCGCGCACCTACAATTTTATTAACACGTGTTGAATTAAATAATGAATGTTACCACCAAGTTTTGATGTGGAAAATAAAGCTCTGGGCATTGTTGCACCAAAAGTCCAGAATGATGCTAGAAATTCAGGGCGATAATTTTTTCCCCATCGACCTCGCGTCCTTTCCTCTCTGCAATCTTGTACTGGGTAAAGGCATTGCTCCGCGCCTCTGGGAGCTAATTAGCGCAGATGCAGCTGCTATTACAGCCGGGGGCCCTGGAAGTCTTGCGGCGCTCACTTGGCGGCTCACTGTTCAGTGCCTTTGCCCACTTTACTGTGAGGAATAAAACTTGTGGTTCAAGTGTTTCTGGGTGTTTTGCAGGACCTTGAACTATTTTGGGAATAGGATACTTGGCTGATGTCCCAATGCACTTGTTTTAACTTTCCAGACCCATAAACACCTCGGAAATCAAGCCATTGTGGGCTAATTCCATTCACAGTGTTCCAATGGCATAGTTTTGAACACCAAATACACACCAACCCAGAGTTCAAAGAGAAAGAGTAAGTCAGATTATCAGAAAGCCAAGCCACAAGAACATCTAATAGAGACCAAAGGAAGAAAGCAAAACTAAAACAATTTCTTTGTGCTAAAAAGCAACTATCAGTAGTTGGGAACAAAAGCCTTACTTCTCCTTTTGAATCTGATTTATATTATTAACTGGGTAACAAAGATACTTCAATTGTTTTTGAATAATCAATAAGAAGCAATTCAGTAATGTTCAGGTGGTTAATATTTAGTAATGTAAAAATATCCAGAAACTTCCCACTCGAAAAGTAATCTGCTTTCCGGATAAAAGAAATCAATTCCTCCTTTTGAATTATCCTTCATGGGATGTGCATTACATTTTCATGTGAGCAATCGAAATGTATCATTTATGGAGCAAGTGGATTTGCATAGGTTTATCGATGCATAAATATATATGAACGACATACAGCAGCGGAGGAAGCTGCTTTGCATTGATGTCTGCTGCATTGAACAAACCTGTAAATATAACGAGGCAATGATATATTAATTAATAAGAGGTTCTGCCATTCGACAAATGACGAAATGAGAGATGGGGCATTCGAAATGTTGGCTGAATGAGATACGTGTGATAGTCCAAGAACGAGAAGGACATGATAAAATCCGCCGTGTAGATCCACATCATTCCTTGAAAGATCAGTAATAGATGCAGCCTACGTGGCCATTGTACATAGCTCAATGGGTGTACTGCTCATCTGCTCTCCCCTATGGGATGTGGTCACAGCATCATATCAATCCCTTGTGCATTTTACTTTGATGTGAGCAATTTTAGATTTGATTTTTTTTTTTGAGAGCATCTAGATTCTGCACAGTTTTAAGCTCTCAATATCACCGGCATATCTTGCAATGTGGCCGAAGGACAAGGCCTGTTGTTCTCACGTAACAGACAGGTCAGTAACCTGTTTATTTATAACTGCATCTCATCCAGCCTGGCTCCCTCTCTTTTCTTACCCTTTCCAGGTTTTTTTTTAATGCAGAGTCAAGTCTCATGGAAGAGCGAGAACACTGAATGGATCATGATGCAACAGAACAAAAGGAACAGTAGAGAGACGGCGGAAATGCCAACAGCAGAGTTGAAGAACAAAAAGGAGGCAGACTCCGATAAACAATAGGTATGGGGAGGAATGAGGGGTACGGGAGGATCCACGGGTTGGACAGATGGATATGAAAGCAAACTCTCAGGAAGAGAAAACTGTAAATTTGGCAGGAGGTGGGCTTGGGTACACCAGGCACGGGGTGCTGGGGGAGGGGGTGGGGGAGGGGGGAGTGGTTTAACAGTTATAGAAAAGATCATGGTTTTGGATGAGGAATGATCTGAGATAGTGATGAACAGCTGTCTTGAAGACTTGGAGGGAAGAATGAGATTGAAGAGGATGTGAAAGTTGGTGAAGAGAATGTGGAACTTTTTACAATAACTACATGAGCACAATACCAGAAATACAGTATAAATATGAACAATGTGGAAGTTACCCTGCGATGCACATATTCATCCAGTAACTCCATTATGGTTAAATTCCCAAAGTGTAGGCTTTCTACACACCTCCACTCTTTTGTTCCTCTTTTCTCCTGTTTGTGGAACTGCCTTCTTCTGGAGACAGTTCGAGAGCCATATTCCCTCCAGGACTTCAAGGAAGCAGTTACTTGACCGCTTTTGTTGTCAACAGTACCAGTTTCACATAATGTCCTCTTTCAGATTCTTGCATCCAGCTCCTCCTGAAACATGAAGTCGGGTTGCAATCTGCTGCATGGTGTAGCCTTCACGAGCTAAGGCTTTGATTTTTTTATAATCTTGTCATGTGATATTTCCTTCCCAGGAGCCAGAGTATTCACCACACAAACAACACTGCAATTATATCACTGCTTTTTCATTTATCGTCCTTCTGCAGGTATAGTTTTGGATTGCTTGCATGACAACCAATCACAGTATAGCTAAATCAACACTTGTCTGTACTATGGAGCATTTCATTTTTACACATTCAATCACATTTTGTTTGCATTTCACACCCAGTTTGTCCTCTATTTCCATAAATATTTTTAATGCCGTATATAATATGTATATGTATTTATATAATGGGAAAAATTAATAATTCAAACGAATAGGCTTTGAATGTGGACTTTTGACATGGTGTTCGGATAACGAGTACAATCGTTGCTGTCTCTACTGACGATATCTCCACCAACCAACATTATTTGCAGATGGCAGAACAAGCTGTGCACGAGACATTCATGCCCCACGGTAGAATGAATTTTCATTTTCATCCCTCACTGCTCTGGCCTTGTCCACAAAATTATACATTGCTGATGCATTATCTTTGCTTCTTGAACGTCAAATTCAAAAATGTATTTTGTCAATTATGTATTTTAAAAAGCTTTATTAATAGAAATCTTTATACAATAATGTCACAAGCACAACATTAGAAATGCACTATAAACAATGTGGAAAGCTCCATAAGAAATTACATTTCACTTTCTTTTGTAGTCCACATCGATATACTGTATATACACTGACTGAACAAAACATAAGGAACACCTGCTCTTTCCATGAAATAGACTAATCAGGTTTCATTCGACAGGTGAACGTTATGATCCCTTATGTTTGCACCTGTTAAATCTACTTCAATCAGTGTGAATGACGAGCAGGTGACAGGTTAAATAATTATTTTTAAGCCTTGAGAAGATTGAGATATGGATTGTGTTTGTGTGCCATTCCGAGGGTGAATGGGCAAACCAAAATATTTAAGTGCCTTTGAACGAGGTATGCTCAGAGGTGCCAGGTTCACCAGTTTGGGTGTGTCAAGAACTGCAACGCTGCTGAGTTTTTCACGTTCAACAGTTTCCCATGTGTATTAAGAATGGTCCACCACCCAAATGACATCCAGCCAGTGGTCAAAAATGGTTCCTTGATGAAACAGGCCAAAGGAGACTGACACAAATTGTGCAGAGCAACAGACGGGCCACAGTTAGTCAACCGACAGTCCAGTACAACATTGGTGGTGTAGACTCAGAAAATAATTCACAACTCGTACCTTGATACGAATGGGGCATGATAGCCGACGACCGTACAGAGTTCCACTTCTTTCAGCAAAAAAAACCACAAGAACCTGTGGTTGTAGTGGACTAAGAAACAAAAACACTGGACACTGCAGGTGTCCAGTGTTTTGGAAAAACGTTTGGGAAAAACATTGCCTGGTCTGATGAACCCCAGTTCGTGCTGTTTTACGTTGATAGGAGGACAAGGGCATGGAGAAAACCACATGAGTACATGCATCCATCATGCCATGTGCTAACATCGCAGGATGCTGGTGGTTGTATAATGGTGTGGGGTGTATTTTCATGGCACACATTGGGTCCCTTGATAAAAGTGGAGCAACGTTTGAATGCCACAGGATATCTGAACATCATTGCCAATTAGGTGCATCTTTTCATTGCAGCAGTGTATCCATCTGTGAATGGATTTCTTCCGCAGTATGATGCCCCACGCCACAAGGCAAGGATTTCCAGGAATGGTTCCATGAACATGACAGAGAATTCAGCTTACTGCAGTGACCTGCCCAGTCACCAGATCTCAATCCAAATGGGCATCTGTGGGATGAGATGTCTCTCTCTATCAAGTGCAGCCTGTGGCTGCTGGTTGCATCATTGGTTGGGACGCGACTATGCCGCTGATGCAGTGTCCCCCTTACCAGTACACTGGTGCTCATTTTGCCAACCTCGGAAGGATGACAGGCTGAGTCAACCTCCTGGTGTATTTTAATTCAGCGGCCAACGGGGCTTGAACTCAGAACCCTGTGGGATGAGATAAAACGAGCGATTTGGAGTAGAGATCCACTACCAGCCTCAACGTGACAACTGTGGGAAGCATTAGAGTTAACATTGGCCAACATCCCCTGTGAAAGGCTTTCGACACCTTGTAAAGTCCGTGCCCTGATGAATTGAAGCTGTTCTTAGGGCAAAAGGGAGTGCAACTCAATATTAGGAAGGAGTTTCTACTGTTTTGTGCAGTGAGTGTACATATACAATGTGTGTATATATAATATATATAAATATATATATATATATATACATACATATGCATATATACACACACACACACACAAACACAAGTATACTCGAACACACACACACATATACATATATATGTATGTACAATATATATATATATATATATATATATATATATATTGTTGTGGTTACCAAATTCGCAAACCACCATTCAGGTCCCTTAGGTGAGATATCTCGGTAAGTATATGTGTAGTTAGGCCCAAACCCGTTGTCTAGTGGGAATACATGTCATTTATGCGTGCTGCGACTCTTCAGGATAGCCGTTTTTCTTTTACTATCTTTATTTTAGACCAACCGCCATTGTTACCACCACCAACCACAACATCAACCACCCACCGCGGCGCCGCTTCACGTCACACCTCGCAACCGTCGCATCGCCACCGTTCTTGCGCCGCTTGTGGGTACCGGTGTTGGACTCGTGCAGGGCGCGCGCCGAACAGCGTGTACAAAACCACGGATTTTCCACTTCAAAAACGGATCAAAAACGACACACGCCCACTTTTGTTCCGTCCAATCGGTGAGCGAGGGGCGATTTGGCCCCGCCTCCAGGGCGTTGGAGGGCGATCGCTATATGCAAATTTATGGATCAAAAAGCATTCACGCCCACTTTTTCTCGGGCCAATGGGGAGCGAGGTGAAAGGTCGAAGGGAGGGGGTCAAAGATGAGAGAGCGAAGCCACGGGGCTTATATAAGCGACCGTGTTCGTCAGTCAAGGGGATAAAGAGTTAAGACTTCGCGGGCGGTGGAGTTGGGAAGAAGAAGCAAGAAGGAGTTGGTCGTCGTCGTGTGCGTTGGAGTCGGAGCAAAAGGGGACGGAGCTGTGGAGAGGCGGCGAGGGCAGACGAGGGGGTGCTCGCGTCGTGCAGGGAGCTGCACACCAGGGAGGCCGACGGCGCGACCTGGCCGAGGTGGAGACGCTCGTCGCGAGACTCGAGGCAGAGTGGAAATCCTCTATACCCCGAGCATCAGCAACCCCCTCCTGTTTCCCCCCGCGCTGAGATAGTGCGACCAAGGGGGCCCCTTTCCCACCCCCTACCAGACACTGCCCGCGAGGCCCGCGGAGTTGAGGCACCATCGCCGCTCCGCGTCTCATCACCAGACGGGTAGGCCCGACCCGGTCTCGGCCTCAGGCCCGCCTCATCTTTGAGGGTGTTCTTTTCCTTGGTTTTGGGTATGTGTTGTCGGCGCCGTCTGTGAAGTAAAATTGTATAAGTGTTGCCGTGTGCTCGCGTAATCGGTATTAGATCTGCATTGTCGCATTTGCTTTTTGTGTAAATTGCATTGTGTTTTTCTTTTCTATGTGCTTTTGGTGGAATTGAATATGTGTGCTTTCCGTTCGTCGCGAATAAATGTGCTTTGTGTTGAACTGTTTCCCGCTTCGCTTCGTCATTTCCTTCATTGAATCCTCATCTTGCTTCACGTAAAGGGTTGGTAGTGGGCTGAGTACGCCCGATAATTAATCGAACCGTCGAGGCCGACGATAACACCGCTCGGTTATCCCGATAGTACGGAACGGGTCGCTTAAGAGGCCCGTGTCCGAAGTCGACCTGCGGCGAGGTGCGATCACCCGGTCTACCCTCCGTGTGGGTACTTAGGTAGGTCGAATTTGGCGAGCAACCCTATTCCACGCGGGGGCTGATTGGCTCGATCGCGGTGAGACCGAAAGGTCCACCCGTGACTGGTTCCCGGCGTTAGTCCGAGAGGGTCACGACTGGATTGTCCGTCCGGTGGGCGACGTGCCGCGATTCGAGTTACGTGGCCGTCAGCATGCCGGCGGGCGCGAATCCGTAACAATATATATATATATATATATATATATATATATATATATATATATATATATATATATATATATATATATATATATATATATATATATATATATATGAAGACCACTTCGGGAAAACCAGAGATGTGAGGATAAGTCAATTTTGAAGAAACTGAAAAACAAAGTTTCAAGACTTTGGTGGACTGTTTAATAACTGTCATATAGATTTCTTTTCCAGTAAAAGGAAGAGTGATCATTGGCCGATCAAATTAAGCATGTAGCATTTTCCAAGCTTCTGTGTTATTTAATTTAAGAGCAAAGAACGAATCAATGTTGCAAACTGACATCACTGGTTATTCTCTTGTTTAATAATTGCCATGCAATTTTAACCCAGGATGTGTAGCAAATTCATGCTTGTTGGTTATTTGCATACATTACATGACTTTGGTGATCACAGATTATTTTTTTCAACATTAAACGGTCATTGTTTTTTTGTTTGATTAGTGTTCAACGCCATACTCAAAGGTATTTCGCTTATAGGACGACGGATTCTCCATTTCTTACTCCGTACTACTTAATATGGAGGAAACCAAGGATAAACCACCCCCGTGATAGCCGAAGTCACCTCATGTGACTCCCTCATACACCTAAGCAGGTTGATTGGGCGGTGGGTACATCGAATGAGGATGGGTACTCAGACGCGCTAACCATTAAGCCACGGCGTGGGTCCCATAAAAGTCACAATAAAGGTTTGACCAGGCTTGAACCACAATATGCACCAACTACGGAGCCCATTATATAACCAAATAGGCCATTGTCGTGCTCAGAGTTTATGCTGTGATAGTTTTACAAGCTTTTATAACTTAGTTTCTCAACTCTGAATATTATGATGGAACAGTTAACATGAATGACGCAGAAAGCCAATCTTATCTGAGTGAAAACTTTAATTTTAATACTTTGCAGAACAACAAAACCTGTGATCAAAAATAATAGATCCATGATATAACCAAATAGGCTATTGTAGTGCTCAGAGTTTATGCTGTGAAAGTTTTAAAACCTTTCCTTTTTTCGTTTCTCAACTCTGAATATTATGGTGGAACAGTTAACATGAATGAAAGGGAGATAACCAGGAGTAAAGTACTGACAACTCTGGGTTTCTACTTGTTTTTTCACTTGTTTTTTCACAACACTTGTTTTTTCATTGCACGGCTAAACTTTATACCATATAAATTATGTGACACCCCTGGTTATTTGTTAAAGTAATATTGTGAGAGGAAACCTTATGTTGCCAACTATTGGCAGGTGCAATAACCCTGAAATTTATAAAAAGTGACATCACCGGTTTTCCCCTTGTGGTCTTTATATATACACACGCATATATATATATATATATATATATATATATATATATATATATATATATATATATATATATATATATATATATATATATATGTATATATATATATATATGCCGGTCGGCGGCGATGGGTCGCCGAGCATGGAAACTATAAGATATAGAGCAAAATGGATGTCATATAGCGGATAGGGAATCACCTTAAGATTATGCATATCAAATCTCATCCAGTTCCATCTCCTGATAACTACTCGGTATCCATTTGAATGAAAAGTACCGAAAATGTGGTTTGAAATCAGAAATCCCCAAAGTTCGAGGGGGTGCTGTGGGTGAACAAAGATCTCAATCGAAAATCTGGCTCGATCGTTTATGCACAATGTATTCCAGACGATTAGTGTGAATTTTCATGACCATCTGACCATAACCGTCGGAGGAGTAGAATTTGGCGCGAAAGCACCTCCAGCTCTCGCATATTATCGATTTTTGCACTAATTGACCTTTGACCCCTGACCGAAGCGAAATCGGTCAATATGTCTTGAGGCAAATTTATAGTACTCATTGAGTACCATGAACCTGCAAAGTTTCATTCGTATCGATGCACTCACCTGATCGCGAGGGGCCTTCAATTTTCGCCATTTTTCGCGCATACCCTAATTGTAGGGGGCGCTGCGGGTAAAGTATTCCACATATCACAAAAACCAGAATATATTCGAGAGCATCACCTGTAGATCATTCCTGCCAAATTTAATAATCCTACGTGGGATAATGGCTTTCAGAATTGATTTCGCGTGAACGGTACCGATTTTGAAGGTTTTTCGGTTGTTGCTAGGGAACCAAAGCATCCCTAGCAACCATCATAATTTCCAAAGCACTCGGTCATAAGATGTACCTACCACCCGAGTTTGGTCAAAATCCGTCTACGCTTACTACCAATTATGCTGATGACAAACGAACAAACATCCAAACAAACAGACAGAATTACTGACAATAAGGGTCACCTATTTCGGCGACCCAATATCATGTACACATTTCTACATATATACACTACCGGTCAAAAGTTTGAGAACACCCCCATTTTTTCAGTTTTTACTGAAATTTAAACAGTTCAAGTGCAGTGAATAACCTGAAATGGTACAAAGCTAAGCGGTAAACTGCCAGAGGTTAAAAAATAAGTCTAGTTACCAACAACTGAAAAATAATGTAAATTTTAGAGTTTTTCAATCGCTGTTCTGCAGCAATGGAAGTAAATTAAGCCTTAAAAGTTGATGCAAACAATTCCACAGGTGTCCCAGCTTTTGTTGATTAGTTACAAACCCTTTGTCTGTGTAAAAGCAGTGTTGGAACAGACTGTGTTGCTTCACCCTCTGAAGCATTATTTGGACAATATTGCACTGCAGGAAGTAGTATATTGCTATCATAATGGTGAGAAAAAGAAAATTAACAAAGGAAAACAGACAGACCATAATAACCCTTAAAAATCTTTCCTTTGGAGAAATTGCAAAGTAGGCCAAGGTGTCAGTGAGTAAGTTTCCTACACCATCAAAAGGCACTTGGATACTGGAGGAAACTCTGACAGGAAGAGGTCTAGCAGACCCAAAGCCACAACACAATCAGAAGACAAGTTTCTGAGAGTCAACAGTTTGCATGATAGGCAGCTCACAGGACAGCAGCTTCAAGCACAGCTTAACACTGGTCGAAGTAAGGAAGTCTCAGTTTCAACTGTGAAGAGAAGTCTTCGAGCTGCAGGTTTGACAGGTCGAGTGGCAGTAAGAAAGCCATAGCGTAGATGGCAAAATAAGAAAAATAAGAGACTTGCCTGGGCCATGAAGCACCGTCAGTGGACTACTGAAAACTGGAAGAAGCTCTTATGGACCGATGAATCAAAATTTGAAATCTTCGGTTCATCAAGCAGGGTTTTTGTATGCCATCGAGTCGGCGAAAGGATGGTTCCTCAGTATGTGACACCAACTGTCAAACATGGAGGAGGAAGCGTGATGATGTGGGGCTTTTTTGCTGGATCCAGAGTCGGCAACTTGCACAGACTGACTGGCACCCTGAACCAAAAGGGCTACCACAGCATTTTGCAGCGCCGTGCAATAGACTCTGTTCTACACCTAGTTGGCCAGGGGTTCATCCTACAGCAAGATATTGACCCAAAACTTACCTCCAGGGGATGTCAGAACTACCTTAGAAGACAAGCACAAGAGGTAGGCTTCAAATCATGGAATGGCCAGCACAGCCTCCAGACTTAAACCCCATCGAGCTGGTTTGGGATGAACTGGACAGAAGGGTGAAAGGAAAGCAACCGACAAGTGCAATACATTTGTGGGAACTTCTGCAACAGTGTTGGGAAGAACTTTCCGAACAATATTTGATTTCCATTGTTGAAAG
>NC_140964.1:102602783-102657783 GCF_056783735.1 Eptatretus burgeri | reverse complement strand
TTCGTCACTCTTTTGGTGTCATTTCCCTGGTCTCTGTTTATCCTCCGACTGAGGCGATTGATCTCACCGTGAAGGATGCATTCTACGCCACACTCGAGTCTATGGTTGATCAGTGCCCCAGACGAGATACACTTCTAGTCTTGGGGGATTTCAATGCATCGACTGGAACTGATAAGAATGGTTATGAGGTGTGTGTTGGTCCCCATGGGTCAGGAACTATGAACCAGAATAGCACGAAGTTCCTTGACTTTGCAAGAAGTCATGGACTTAGGGTGGCTGGTTCATGGTTTCAGCGCCCACAAGCTCATCGCTGGACTTGGTATTCCAACGCTGGCGGTGTGGCAAAGGAGATTGACCATGTCCTCATTGACGGTCGTTGGAGGATGATCCAGAACTGCAGGGTCTACCGGAGTGCTCAGTTAGTCAATACTGACCACAGGCTTGTTGTAGCAACTCTAAAGCTGCACCTTAAATCCTGGAGAATGGTACCATCCCAGCCTAGGCTGGATGTTGCCAAGCTCACGGAAGAGAGAGTAGCTGAGGAGTTTGCGAACAGGTTGAGTGGACACTTGGGGGGTCTGGGTGCTTTGGGGGGTCCTGAAGAGTTGTGGAGCGCCTTCAAGACCACCATCCTTGATGTTGCCGGTGGATGCCTTGGAGCTCACCGCAGGGCAAAGAAGAATTTCGTCTCTCAAGGGACACTGGATACCATTGACCAGAGTCGCAGGGCCAGGCTGAATGGCAGAGCTCAGCTGTTCAGGGAGCTGAGGCATAAAACTGTACGTGCACTGAGGGTGGACAAGGAGGCCGATGTGCGAGGAATCTGTGAGGGGGTAGAGCATCCCCTGTGGACAGGTGATTCTCGTCCCGCTTACAGGGGAATTCGCGCATTACGTTCATCCAAGCCCATCCCTCGGAGCACTGCAGTTCGAGCAGAGAGTTGTAGGCTTTTGACACAGGAGTCTGAAGTGAAGGCCCGCTGGGCCGGTTACTTTGAGCGGTTGTACCAGGCTGAACCCCAGCTGTCGAGTTGGATGTCAAGGGTGTTACAATCCCTGTTGCTGACCCTCGAATCAACTGTGGTCCACCTTCGCTTGTGGAAACACGGGCTGCGGTGAACCAGTTGAAACGGGGAAAAGCTCCAGGGATCTGTGGCATCCATGCCGAACTTCTCAAGGCTGGTGGAAATGCTGCACTCGTGTCGTTGCATGCAGTTTTGTGCTCTGCCTGGAACACAGGCATCATCCCAACTGACTGGAAGAGGGGCCTTGTTGTCCCTCTCTGGAAAGGGAAGGGTGATCGCCAAGACTGCAACAACTACCGAGGGGTGACACTGCTCTCAGTGCCGGGCAAGGTCTTTGCTCGGATAATTCTTGATAGGGTTCGCCACCATCTACTTGAGCACCAGCGTCCAGAGCAGTCAGGCTTTATACCAAAGAGGTCAACGATTGACCGTATCCTTGCACTTCGTGTCCTCACCGAACGCAGACGAGAGTTTCGACAGGGGCTGCTTGCAGCCTCTGTTGATCTCTGTAAAGCGTTCGATTCAGTGAATCGGGATGTCCTCTGGAGGATTCTTGGTCTTCGTGGGGTGCCACCAAAACTGATCGATCTGATGTCTGAACTCTACTCTGGTACTGAGAGTGCTGTTAAGTGTGGTGGTACCACCTCTGACTTATTTCCAGTTGTTACTGGAGTTCGTCAGGGATGTGTACTTGCCCCCACACTTTTCAGCACTTGTATGGACTGGATTTTAGGGAGGATGTCGGAGAGATCAAGTTGCGGTGCATCATTTGGGAATGTCAAGATCTCGGACCTTGATTTTGCAGATGATGCAGTCATCTTTGCGGAGACTTTAGACATCCTCTTGGGGGCCCTTGAGGTGCTGAATGAGGAGTTGGAGCCGTTGGGATTACGGGTTTCTTGGGTCAAAACTAAGATCCAGGCTTTCGGTGACATCTTGGATGCTGCTGTCCTGTCTGTGTCTGTTTGTGGTGAGGATGTTGAGGTCGTGGAGAGATTCACTTACCTTGGCAGTGATATTCATGTCTCTGCTGGCTGCGAGTCAGAGGTCAATAGACGTCTGGGTCGAGCCTGGGGAGTCATGGATTCACTGGATCATGGGCTGTGGCGCTGCCGGTACCTGTGCGGGAGGACGAAAGTCCGAGTCTTCAGGTCCTTGGTACTTCCAGTCTTGCTCTATGGGTGCGAGACTTGGACTCTGACCAAGGATCTGAGACGGAGACTTAATTCCTTTGGTACCAGGTCTCTTGGGAGAATCCTTGGCTATCGCTGGTCGGATTTTGTGTCCAACGAGCGGTTGCTGAGAGAGACTCGGATGAGATTTGTTACCTGCATCGTCCGTGAGCGTCAGTTGCGGCTGTATGGACATGTGGCTCATTTTCCTGACGCTGATCCTGCTCACCAGATTCTCTCAGCGAGGGAGTCTCATGAGTGGAGGAGGCCAGTGGGCCGACCACGTGCCTCATGGTTGCAACAGGTTGACCATCTCTCAAGGAGATGGGGATGGGCCTGGCATCTGCCTGGGGGATGGCCAGACGGAGGCCCCTGGAGTACCGGCGGAAAGTGGACGCAGCGACGCGCTGTTCTGGCACATGCTCCCATACCTGACCTTTAGAGTTGCTACAACAAGCCTGTGGTCAGTATTGAGGAACTGAGCACTCCGGTAGACCCTGCAGTTCTGGATCATCCTCCAACGACCGTCAATGAGGACATGGTCAATCTCCTTTGCCACACCGCCAGCGTTGGAATACCAAGTCCATCGATGAGCTTGTGGGCGCTGAAACCATGAACCAGCCACCCTAAGTCCATGACTTCTTGCAAAGTCAAGGAACTTAGTGCTATTCTGGTTCATAGTCCCTGACCCATGGGGACCAACACACACCTCATAACCATCCCTATCAGTTCCAGTCGATGCATTGAAATCCCCCAAGACTAGAAGTGTATCTCGTCTGGGGCACTGATCAACCACAGACTCGAGTGTGGCGTAGAATGCATCCTTCACGGTGAGATCACTCGCCTCAGTCGGAGCATAAACAGAGACCAGGGAAATGACACCAAAGGAGTGACGAATCCTTAATCTCATAATACGCTCGTTGACCGGTGTTACCTCAATTATCATTGGGGTCAGCTTATTGGACACAGCTACAGCAACTCCTTGGGTATGGTAACCATCAGAGCGACCAGACCAATAGTAGGTGTAACCACCCACCATTATCTCGCCGCAATCCGGTCTCCGAACCTCAGAGAGAGCTGCAATCCCGATGTCCAAACGCTTGAGCTCAGATGATAACAGAGACAGGTGATCATCCTCTCTTAGGGATAGGACATTCCAGGCACCCACCCGAAGGGACCGCCTCAGGTTAACCCAAGGAGACCGCCGTCTGGTGGACGACACCTCAGCACCACTCCGACACACTCTCCCGCAATCTGACCCAGGGATGTTACCCCGTGGTTTCCCTCCTATCATCAAAGATTGGGGGTCCCGAAGGTTATGCCCCTATCCCGTCATCCGGTGAGCTGCCCTGCGAAGGGAAGCTGCACAGGAGATACTCCCACGGAGTGGGTTTTCAGATTTTTTTGCGTTTTGCGGAATGAAGGGTTTTACGGTGGCCAGAGTGCAAATCCTGCCTCCAACCTCCTAATAAGAAGTGACCCAACTGCAGGAGGACGTCCGCAGACACAGTTGGGCACTAGATATGGATGGCCGTTGGCTCACAAGGAGCTCCTCCGCCCTTTGACAGGTTTTGTTTTTAATCCTGCTGGGTGTCCATATCCAAACACCCTCCTCACCAGAAAACCTGGTGGGGGAGACGGTTTAGTCGCCGACAACCCGACCATGGAACAGGTTAGTACAGGTTTACATGGCACCTGTAGCAGGTCACAGATCGAATCTGACCTGACTGAAGTCAGAGGGAAATGGCCGTCAGAGGGAAATGAGTACTCTGCAATGCAGCACCTGCCAAAGCTCGTCGGTTTGGTCCCAGTTGCACGTGTGGGACTCGTGGCGAAGCTCGCGTGGCGAATAATCGGGGTCAAAACCAGCCAAGAACTCCTCGTAACAGCCACCGTGAAGAACTGGTTCTTCAGCCACCGTGAACAAACTGGTTCTTCAGCCACCATGAACAAACTGGTTCTTCAGCCACCGTGAACAAAACTGGCCCCTCGCAACCGCTGCTCAAAACCACTCCTCGTAACCACACAAGAACTCTCGTTCACAGAACTCCTCCTTTCACTACTCCACACAGCCCTCGCACTCCTCTTTTTTCCTCAGATGTGCCCCTCTCTTAAATAACATGAGAGGGGAAAAAGAATGCCTCCGTACGGGGCGGACCTCCGTGAAGCACGCGCCAGTGTCCACCTTGATTGGAAGACGGCCAGGCCGTCGTGCAAGAGTTACAAAGTTTGTGGAAGGAATGTTGGTGGAAGCGGCAAGGAACGGCTGCAAGACCCTGCCTTGGCAAGTCAGAGTGCTTGTAGACAGCGGGTGGGTAGTGGATCGTGATGGGGAATGGAATGGTTGTTGGTTGTTCGTTGGATGTAAAGATTTAATAACCTATCGAAAAAGAAATCACAACGCACGCTTTTGATTCTCCCACTAGACAAAAGGAAAGGGATCTGACTACACACATACTTCATGACATAACTGACTTTTGGGACATCTGTATGTTGAATGCAAATGGTTTCCAGATCCGTAACAATATATAACATGTACACATTTCTGCAGATATATATATATATATATATATATATATATATATATATATATATATATATATATATATATATATATATATACCAGGTGTCCCAAAAAAATATACAACTTTTCATCTGCAAAGAGGATGGTCATAACATATATTTAAAAAAAAGATATATGGCTGGATAGAAAGCTGAAAGGTTGAAGTTTATTGTACCAATGTCAAAATTGCCACCAAAATTTAAATTTTGGAATAGAATCGTTGTTTTCTTTCAGACCACATGTTCGACGTAGGCTCCACGTTGTCCAATCACTGCCTGCAAACGTGTTGTCATGTTTTCCATCACTTTGGCTAAACGTTTCCTGAGGAATGTTCTGGATTTCTCAGTGGTTGTTTTCCTTCAGCTGATCAAGAGTCTGAGGCCTTGGGTTTCCATAGATCCTGTCCTTGAGATACCCCCACAAGAAGAAGTCTGGAGGAGTAAGGTCAGGGGAATACGGTGGCCACTCAACGTCTTCGTAGAGGGAGATAAAGCGGCCCTCAAAATGTTGGTTGAGAAAACGCCTTGTTTCCCTGGCTGTATGGGGCGGTGCCCCATCCTGCTGGAACCACTGGGTTCTCATCTGAATCAGGTTGTTTCTCTGACGGGCCTGAGTACGTAGCTCAGGCAGATAGAATTCTTGAATCATTTCGCGATAGTTCCTCTGGTTTACCGTGCAAGTGCGTCCCTGGTCATCTTCAAAGAGGTATGGACCAATTATCCCATATCAACCAACCGCCACCCACATGGTGACTTTGAGAACAGATCGAGGCACCAGTCCAGTTGATGCATTACCAGGATTTTCAGTTCCCTAGTACCGAAAGTTTTGCTTGTTTACCTCCCCGGACAAGTGAACATGGCATTCGTCCGTCATGTGAAGTTTTTTGAGGAAGTCTGCATCTTCCTCCAACTTTCCTGAGAACCAATTTGCAAAGTCTAGTCGTTTGTGTTTCTGTTAATCAGTAAGCACCGTTTCCGTTTGAATTTTGTATGGAAAGGCATGAATGTCTTTGTGAAGGATCCTCTGAACGGTACTCTTATGAATGTTTGTCTCGGGAGAAAGTCATCGAATCAATTTTTTGGACTCTGAACGACCGCCTGTCTCACCATTTCCACATTTTCTTCACTACGACCTGTCCTCTTCCGACCACTGTGACCCTTGTGAAGGTCACAGATGGTTCCCACATTGGTAAACTTTGCGATGGTGCACTTTATTGTCCGAAAGGTTGGTGCATGGCCCAAGTGGATCCCGAAATGTCTCGAGTAAAGACCTTACACCTGTATGACACTTTCCGTCTAGTGCCAAAGTTCAACAATTTTTGTCCGTTGTTGTACCGTCAGTCTTGGCATTTTTCTGGCACTTGCTTGGTATCAAAATAAACTCCAGGGTCTCTGCAACAAGAAATGAAGCATTAGTGACAAAATTACTGCTTTTTTAAGATCAAACGAAGCATTTTAAAAGTTGTATATTTTTTTTGGGACACTATATATATATATATATATATATATATATATATATATATATATATATATATATATATATATATATATATATACATATATATATATGTGTACATGTTATATATATATATATATACATATATATATATATATATATATATATATATATATATATATATATATATATATATATATATATATATACATATATATTATAAAACGCCTCTCCTACACATATAACATGTACACATTTCTACATCTGTGTATATATATATATATATATATATATATATATATATATATATATATATATATATATATATATATATATATATATATATATATATATACATAAATAGATAAATACAGATGTAGAAATGTATATGTGTTGGAGAGGCGTTTTAAAGACATGACTCATCAACACCGAAGCATATTTCTCGTTGCAAACTAGCGACGGATTTCACCATGACTGGAGGCTCAGAGTTCAAAATGGTGCGTATCCCGATACAGTTGCTGAAATGGTGAAGCTACGGACAGGTTTCGGCCTTGTTGTTGAAAGACACCACGTCGTTGATGAGTCATGTCATACCTTTAAATCGCCTTTACATCATAAATATTTGAATGCAACACTCCCTTGTAGGGATTGGTGATGAGTGGCAGACAGGTCGTGCAGCCCCGAGTTCGTTCCACACACTGGCAGTGGTGTCGTTGACGTGTGCGTGTGCGTGTGCGTTTGCGCGCGTGTGTGTGTGTGTGTGTGTGTGTGTGTGTGTGTGTGTGTGTGTGTGTGTGTGTGTGTGTGTGTGTGTGTGTGTGTGTGTGTGTGTGTGTGTGTGTGTGTGTGTGTGTGTGTGTGTGTGTGTGTGTGTGTGTGTGTGTGTGTGTGTGTGTGTGTGTGTGTATGTATCGATGTGGACTTGACTTGGTGAGTTATTTAAAGTGAACCGAATCACATGCACGTGTCTTAAAGCTTATTTCAAAGTCAAATTTCTATGTGTTAGAAATGCATTGATTTTGATGTTGGAGTGCAGTTAGTTGGTGTAAATGACATTAATTGTTGCACATTTTTCGGTTCAACCATATGTCGTGATTCGAGAAATGCTTTGAACGTTCTTATGTTCTTTGTGAATGTGTTGCTGGCGTTATGAAATTTGGAATAGTGACATTATTGGTCAAAGCTGGATACCACAGGAGGCTGGAAATAAGGTTTCATGGCAGCAGCGTGGGAGATGATTTGTTGAGTTCCTGGGCAGTGGAAACTGTTGTGAATTCCTCATTGGAATTATTGTTCTCCTGAGATTTATAAGACTTCGAGAAACAGAGAAAGAAGCTTCACAAACCAAATCATCTCACTGGGTCTTCAGTTTGGACTTATCCTCGTGGAGAAGCATTGCTTGTCACTTTTTTATTTATTTATTTTTTCCCTTCATCTTCTGATTGTGTGCTGCACAGTTATGTGAAGTGAGAATTCAGTAATTTTCAATGTACTATCCTCTTGACAGAGATTTGTTTCTTATTCTTCTTCTTCTTCTTGCATATGGCTGCTTGGCTGAAGTTTTGCTATCATTTTGTTGGGGCACAGCTGTTCCGCTGATGCTGTGCCCCTATACCAGTACACTGGTGCTCATTTTGCTGACCTCGGAAGGATGACAGGCTGAGTCAACCTCACCCAATGTTAATTCAGTAGCCAACGGGGCTCGAACTTAGGACCCTAACATCCCACACCAGCCAACGAACCACTGAGGCAACACCAGGCTTAGAGCTTTGTGCGACTGAAGCAGTTTCTTGGCAAGGTTTATGTTTACCATCCGAAGGATGACACACACTTTGATACACTGCCCTGCTTGTGAAACCTCAGACCGGATGACGGTTTCATCGCTGTGTTGGGATTCAAACCCAGGCTAGACAGCCCAGAGGTGTATGTGCATACCTTTACGTTATCCTGCCAGCTCCTGAGTGATTGTTCCCAAGTTTAAAATGGTGATCTGTCTTTTCATCAATTTGCACTGCACAGTTGCCGTTTCATTTTTGTTGGCATTAATAATTATCTACCATCCTGTAAAATCCTTTGGCTATCGATGAAAACTTTCCAGTAAGTGCAACATTGGGTGTCAGGAGTGTAACTTCATTTAAATGTTCATATGATGTGTGAAACCATGAAGTGCTTTTTGGCAAACTTCGGTTCTTTCGGCCATTGGTGTCACATGAAGCCAGCTCGGTTTGTATTACTATACAAGCACGAAGGACGCATCGACTCGGCATATTTATGGAAAATCGAAAATTATTCGCCATTTGAGTTAAATCGTACCATGATGTAACCCATGGACAGTACAAATCTGACGGTCGACTTCCTGGTGCCATGTCACAGCTGAACCAGGTGCTCCCACCATGTCTCTTGTGAATACAGGAAAAACGCATCCATCCAGGAGAAGCTTTGGAGGGTTGAAAGGTTGAGAGCAGAGGGAGCAAGACTGGAAGAAAGGGGGTAATGAACCTGTTTGTGATGTGAAAGCTATAATCCTTGTGCTTCTGCCTGGTTGTGGGGTCCTTTAATAATGTTGAGAGCTTTTGATTCTGCAGAATACAGGAGAGGCAGATGTCATGCAGGGACACCTGCCCATAGGGGATTTCATAACTATATTGAGCGATTGACACAGGCCTTGGAGGTTGCGTATAGTTCCAATAATTCAAGTGAAGACGTTGGACAATGGGGGAATGCTCAATCTGTGACTTGTTTTGGAAGGTAGCTTTGATATGTGGTTGGCTTAGGAGAAGCCATGGCTGATAGTGAGGCTTTGAATCTCAGGAGACTGAACTTTTTCTTGGAAATAGATAGGTGGAATAATTTCATGGTCCTTCCCATCTGCTCCATCTTCCCTCACTTAATCTACATCTTGTTTCGTCGTAGCCACCTCTTTAAATTCGGATTTGGACAAGATTTCCCAGTGGGGCAAATGTAATCAAGTTAAGTTTAATGCTTATAAATCTCAATTTCTTCCCATCTCTCTTTCTAAAACTCCTCTCACCTTCCCAACCCTCCTTTGAAAGCTCCACAATTACACCATGTGATCCAATAAACTTACTAGGTATTACCCGGACATCAAATTTATCCTGGAATCCAAACATTATGTAAATGGCTAAGTCTGCCTCGAAGAAACTAGAAGTCCTGTTCAGATGATGAAGATTCTTCTCCTCTGAACAGTTGCTTCAACTATATAAAGGATTTGTCTTTGTATAGAGTACTGCTCTGACAACTGGGGAGGTTCCAGCTCCACATACTTATGAGACAGAATTTAATCCAAAGTAATCCGACTTACCAACTCTCCTAATGTGACCTCAAAACTCGACCCACTCGAAATACGCAGCAAACTTGGCTTTCTTTCTCTTTTCTATGGATATTACTTTGGTTTCTCCTCCCGAGAACTTGTTGCTTGTGTACCTCTACCATTAATGAGACCATGAAATACTCAACAAGCCATTACAAGGCATGTTCATTGTATGGCTATTGGAAACTCGAGGGGAGGCTATTACGATGTTTGATACTTCCCCTCCACTGTCAAACTCTGGAACTCTTTGCCTTCTCTTGTCTTTCCTAACAGTTATGACCATCTCCTTTACAAAAAGCAGATTTTTTTTCCCTCAAAAACTCCAACGACTATTCTCTCTTTCCTCACTTTTCTCGATCTGCAGTTCTTTTATTTAAGGCTTGGCCTCGATGAAGAATCATAATCCTTAACAGCCTTGAACATAAAGAAAATAAAATATAAAATGCATCACCTGCAACAAAGTCTGTAAAGGCCCGGTCACACCTTGACGTTTTAGCCAACATATGCCGATTTTTGAATTTTTTTTCTAAAACGCTGGCACACGTTGAATACATTATGGGTAAGTTTTGATAACATTGAGAGCATGCTGAAAAACACTGCCATACGTCGTTGTACGCTGGCTTTAAACGTTGTACTTTTTGGTTGTCCTCAAATTTTTTCATGCTTGAAATTTCACGACGTATGCCAGCGTATGACTCACACGTTCCGCTACGCTGGCCACAAGTTGTATGCACGGTCTGCGATCGTTGACAGACGTCAACACATGCTACTTGTAAGTTAATCATAAGTTGAGACACGCCGAGGTAATGTTTAGCGTACCCGAAACTTATTTCTAACCTATGATTAACGTGTTGTTGGCACGTTACGCGATCGTTGCCACACATCGACAGACGTTACTTTTAAGTTACTCATAGGCTGAAAGACGTCGGTATAATGGATCATCCTTGCGTCAGCGTCCACGGCCACGGCCAGGACACTTATTTGCAGCATTCTTCAAACTTTTTTTCGGCATGACGAGGATGTTCACACTTCGATGCCTAGCTTGGCTATGATTCCAATTGTCCATCGGCAGCATCTATTTAAAATAGTCGAGTTTGCGCGTTTTAACACGTTCAGAAGAAACGCTTCAAATTTCCAAACCCCAGCGTCAAAAAACAAAGGCGAGTGACAGCAATTTAAATCGTTCATTGTAAACAATGAAAATAGCTGAGTGGTACCGTTTAAAAGTCGTTGAGTGTAAAAAAAAAATCCAATTGTTGAGCGCAAGCGTCTACTTTCAATAGTGGAGATGCAGCCATTTAAATCGTTGAGTGGCAGCCTATGAATAGCAAACCCTACGTCACCGGCAAAGAAAAACTGCCGCACGATATGGATAAGTTAGGCTATCGTTGGGCATAGTTTGTGAACGCCGGCTTCACGATAATTATTCGTTGGTATATCGTATCTATAAGTAATCAAAGCACTCTATGCACATTATTAGTTCATTGTGCATTTGTCCAACCCGCTATGAATAGACCTAAATCGTAAAAACAAGCTATAGCTCATTGTTGAAAAAGCCCCATAAAAAAATTAGCCGCGAATAACTTCGAACAATGGTGAAAAGATGTCTCCTACCCGTGGACACGCGGACGCAAGGACGATCCATCATAACCCACACCCTCCCCATCACACTCACCTACTACTGACAACATGAACAAACTACTACTAATACTGATACTGATACTGTTACTGCTGACATGGACATCGACTCAAAAAGGACTCGAAAACACTGTTGGGTTCCCCTTTTATGAGCAGCATTTTTATATACCAATTCCCAAAATCGCTGGGAACACGTCTTTATATGGCAGTTGTAAGTTAGAAACACGTTCATTTATTTTTTTTGTCGACCGGAAGACGTTATTGGAATACGTCTACATACGTCGATGTGTGTTGGGACTACGTAAAGAATTGGTTCAAAGCACGTCAAACATAAGTTAGAAATAAGTTTCGCGTAAAAAAGACATTACCGCGACGTGTTTCGACTTATGAGTAGCTTATAAGTAGCCTTTGTGGACGTGTGTAAGCGTCCACATATCGTGTGTAAAACTTATCCCCATCGCATGCGGAACGTGTGTCATACGCCGAGTACGTCGTAAAATTTTGAACATGTTTAAAATTTCTTGACGTACTCTACTTACTACGACGTATGATAGCATACTTTAGCGTTCTACTCACATATACCAAACTTACTCGTACCGTATTTGACGTGCCCCAACGTTTTAGACACATTTTTCTTAGGTCGGCATACGCTGGCAAGATCGCCAAGGTGTGACCGCGATGTTGTCACTTCCATTTCTACGGCAGTTATGATTCGAATCGTTGTGCGTCAGCCTTTTAATAGGCTACGTCACGACATCGTCGGCGATGCGTGCAACGCGCTATGCCTAAGTTAGACTGTCGTTGGGCATCGGTTGTGTAGGCCGACAACAGGTTCAGCATTCGTTGGTATAAGTTATCTATAACACAACGAATCGTTCTGTGTCCGTTACTAATGCGTTATACATAAGATCAAGTCGCTATGAATACGTCCGAATCTTTAAAAAAAAAACATCAAAAGTTCAACGTAAGCCAGCGTTTTACATACATTTTAATACGTTGCCATCGCTGGCTAAAACGTCAAGGTGTGACCGGGCCTTTACTCAATGACGAATACTCCATTGTCAGTCTAGCACGGTTTGATAGTCTATCTCCAGCGTACATTCAAAAGTGGAAAACAAAATAGTGTAATTATACAAGAATAAGAAGACTCCATTGGCATCATTTTAAAATGAAAACTACAGTTTGTGTGAAAGTACCACAATCTTAAAAATATGCCTTAAATTGGTAAAAACGGAAAATCGGGTTTGAAAATGTTTTGGATACAGTACATTTGATCCATCTCGTTTCGCCATATTATTACGTTTCCTGAGCAAAGAAGAAAGTCAAAAAAAATTAAAAAAAAAATCTGGTTTACATTTGTAAAGCAGATTAAACAAGAAAGAGCAATCAGACAGCAGATCCTCACCAGGAAATTTTAGCCCCCGTTGGATTTAGTCCGAAACGGGGGCTTGTGGATTTGGTCTCGATTTTTGTGTCCGTGAGTGTGTGCATCCATGACCATATCTTGGCCATTTATGGACCGATTTTATCCGTACTTGGCAAAAAGATAATATATGATGTTATACATATGCACGTCATTTATTTTTCTACATCAGATTCAATATGGCCGACTGGCGGCCATTTTAGTTGAAAAAACAAAAACCCCGGTGTCGAACACGTCCTCAACCATTTCTTAGACATGCATTTACCGATCTTATTCAAACTTGACACACATATAATGAATGATGGCTTACATAAGCACATCGTTTATTTCGAGACGATGTGCAAGGTGGCTGACTGGCGGCCATTTTAGTTGTAAAATAACCTGATGTTGAACACGTCCTCAACCATTTCTCAGAAAAACATTTACCGATGTTGTTCAAACTTGGTAAACAGATAGTGAATGATGACATACAGAGGCATGTCATTTTATTTCGAGATCAGATTCAAGATGGCCGACTAGTGGCCATTTTAGTTGTAAAAAACCCAATGTTGAACACGTCCACATGCATTTACCGATGTTGTTTAAACTTAGCAACCAGGTAAGGAATGATGGCTTACATTTACATGTCATTTTTTTCGTGATTAGATCCAAGATGGCCGACTGGTGGCCATTTTGTTGCTTAAATGTGTCCCCAACCATTTCTCAGAAATGCAAGGTCCAATTTTGTAAAAACTTAGCACAAGCACAGCACATGATGGCATACACTTGCCCCTCACTTTATCTTGCGATCTGAACAAAGATGGCCGACTGATAGACAGGTGGCTATTTTAATTGCACTTAAATATGGGCTCGCCCTTCAACTCCATACAGCAAAATTTCTAAAACAACTTGGTTTATGACATTTTATGTCTTTTTTACTTGTTTTGTGTTGTGTATTTTCTGTGGCAAATAAATGGAAGGATGTATTAAATGGAAGGTGTTGATTGCAAATGAAAGGTCTTAAATGGTCCAGTTGTAAATGTGTTAAGATCAAAGGTCTGAAAAGTTGAAACATGTATGTATGTATATATATATATATATATATATATATATATATATATATATATATATATATATATATATATATATTGTTACGGATTTCCCGCCCGTCGGCGTGTGACTGACCGCGTCTAACCAATAGCGGTCGCTTCGCCCACCGAGCGGACAATCCAATCGCGGCTTTCCGGATCAACGCCGGAAACCAGCCACGGGTGTGTTTTTAACCACACCACAACCTTGTCCGCACTCTACCCGCGCTACAGGGTCTGATCGCCAAATCTTCGATTTACCTAATTATTCGCGCGGGTAGGTTACCGAGAGATTGTACCTCAACGGGACCGCTTGGAAACGAGCCGCTTAAGCAGCTCGCTTCCTTTTGGGATAACTGAGCGGGGTATTATCGCGCAGTCCCGTTGGACCCGATCACTTTACCGGCTATTTAAAAACCAACTATATTCCGAGTGCAAGATGGGGCAGTTCAATGAGGGAATGGACGCAACGAACAGGTTTACATTCACACAAGGACATTTATTATAATAAAGCACGTATGCAATTAAACAAGGCAAAACACGTATGCAATTATACAAGCAACAAAAGCACGACAAAAGAACTACAACCGTCGATACGAAATGCCATGCAAACATTTACAGCACACAAAGCACTTAACAATTTCCTACTTATTAGACGGGCCCACGGACACACGTACGCACATACGCGCACACACGCGCACACACAAGAAATGGTGGCAGAGGCCTTTAATAACGAGCTCCAGCTCGGAGGACAGGTGAGCTGAAACCCAGAGCCGATCTCGAACCTCTCCACCTTGTGTGGTCTTCAAGTTGTTCGGACCCGGGCTCCAGCGAGAGCGAGCTGGATCCAATCGCCGTGAGCTGCGATCCTTCCCGAACTCCCGCGAATCCTCCCGCACTTCTCAACATGTGCTGGTGAGACGAGGTGCCGATCCTTCCCGTCGATGTGTCGCTTCCCCAAGGAACCACCTCCATGAAGAGGTCGATGAGTCACACCAAGCCTGGAACCAAAATGGAGAACAAAGAGCTCCATGAACCAAGAAGAAGAAGCCACCACTCGCAGCTCGAGCTGAGCGACCGGCCTAACTTTCTTCCAAACAGTGCAGCTTGAAGCAAAAAGCTCTCCCGAGCCAAGCAGAAGCCGAAGCTCACGGAACCATCAAAGCAAAAAGCCTCCAAAAAGCCTCCTCCCAAGCCAGGCCTCAGCCAAAACTCACTGAGCCAGCCGAAGCAAAAAGCTTCCGAAGGCTTCAACCCTAAGCCGAGCCAAACAGGACCTGAAGGTCTGCTGAACGACTCCCCTCAACTGCCTTCTCCAACTCTGCCCACGAACAAAAGAAAAGATCTCCTCTTATTCTTCTCCCGCCCTTCCCCCGCTCCCGGCGTGACTCATGAATCATGCCCTTGTTCCATCCCCCGCTCAGACACGGGTGGGAGGGAGTTGTTGACATCATGAGTCACGGGACGGCAGGATTCTTCTTCCTCTTCTCAGAAGAGGGGGAGGGATGTCTCCATTGTTCGTTCCCGAACTATTAAATCGATCCGCAGCGCATCTAATCGATTTCTGAACATTTAAACAATGAAAGGTGAGCTATCGAAGGAACAAGCACTTATCGACACAGCTGACAAAAGGAACCTGAATGTTGTGTGCAATGGAATTCCCAAATTCGTAACAATATATGTATGTCTATGTATATCTATATTAATATTTCAGCACACCCCTTTCTTTGTTCCACCATCAGATTTTTGTTGCTGCATGAAATGAAACAAGATTTGGCACATATAATAATGATATGCTTGTCTTCCTTAAGAGGCACCTCAAAATTTGTTTTGATGCATTTTCACAAACTCCAACGGATTCCATTCAAATTCGGTACGATTATGGCTTTTGGTCCAACTAAGGTCATTGGCTATAAATTTTTTCCAGAACACTTCCGATATTCGAAAAAATTGATAAATCGATATCCCTTATGGGATTTTCCATTCAAATCCACTCAAGTTTAAAGCCTACGGGGGACGCAAATTTCCACTTTGCCCCGGGTGCTGTTTACCTCCATCCACTACGCCAAGCTGTTAGGGTTAGGGTTAGTGTTAGGGTTAGCTTCCCGAACACTAACCCCAACAGCTAACCCTAACCCTAACAGCTAACCATAACCCTAACCCGAACCGCTATTCAGGAAATTTGCAAGAAAGCCCGGGCAACACAGGGCATTACTACTAGTGTATGTATATGTATGTATATGTATGTGTATATATATATATATATATATATATATATATATATATACATATATATATGTATGGATGTGTGTATATTGTTGCGAATTCGTGCCCGCCGGCGTGCAAACGGCCTCGTGACTCGAATCACGGCACGTCGCCCACAGGACGGACAATTCAGTCGTGACCCTCCGGGAACCAACGCCGGGAGCCAGTCACGGGTGGGCCTTTCGACCTCACCACAATCGTGCCAATCGGCCACCCGTGTAGGATAGGGTTGTTCGCCAAACTCGACCTACCTAAGTACCCACGCGGATGGTAAACCGGGCGATCGTACCTCGCCGCAGGTCGACTCCGGACACGAGCCGCTTGGGCGGCCCGTTCCGTACTATCGGGATAACCGAGCGGTGTTATCGTCGACCTCGATGGTTCAGATTAATTACCGGAATCTTGTACCCACTACGAACCCTTTACGTGAAGCAGGATGGAGAGTCAATGGAGAAAAGACAAAGCAAAACGGGAACAGTTCAACATGCAAGCACTTTATTTACACAACACACGGAGAGCACACATATAGCAATTAAAACAATAATGCACAAAGAGCAAATGTAATACGACCGACTAACGCGTACACATGGCAACACTTATACAGTTCCACTTCACAAGACACGGCGCCACAAGATCCATACAAAAACAAAAGAAAATGCAACCCTCAAAGACAAGGGGGCAGACGGGGCCCGTGGGCCTTTATGGCGTGGGACTTGGCAGACCGAACGAGTCCCACGAGACCGTTGCAGGTTACCTGAACCCTCGCGGTGCGATGGTGGGCGAGCTCTCTCCGGCGCTCCTTGTACGCACGCGCAGGTCCGCGCGACACAGCTGGCAGAGCGGCACCTCCAGTCCGCGTCCCCTCCGCGACGTCCGGACTCTCCACCGACTCGCTCTACGGACCGCTTCTCCAAGACCCAGACGGGCAGAAGACCACGAACCGCTGACTGATACTGACACTCTCACCAACCGCCCTGACCTCCTCTGACCTGACTTCCTCCTAGCGGCGCCTCCGTGCACCCTTTTATTTCCCCGGTACCCCGCCCCTCCCTTCGCGGCACGCGAGGGGAGGGGAGCATTCCACCAGAGAAATTGGGGTGGGAGTTGAGTTCCAACCGTCATTCTTGTTTACCAGAGAAACCGGGGTGGGAGTTGTTGTTGTTCCCCTTTTGTGTTCGTGGAGATGTTGACGGTTGCTGGCGGAGTGTTGAGGATGGCGTGGTTGTTGAGAGGCAGGTGTGGTTGTGGTTGTTGTGAAGCGGCGTTGTGGTTGGTGGTTGGTGGTTGTGACGTGGTTGGTTCAAAATAAAGATAGAACAGAAAAATGGCTATCTCAAAGCATTGCAGCCCGAATGGATCACATAAATTCCCTCTAAACAACGGGTTTGGGGCTAACTACACATGTACTTAGAGATATCTCACCTACGGGACCTGAATGGTGGTTTGCGAATTTCCACAGCCGTAACACTACCCCTTCCCCTTTTTACAGACTCGTCCCGAGTTGTCAAATTCTCATGTGCCATCATGTGTAGTTCTCCCCTAGTACGTTTTACCTTCGGATCCCTGAGTGCGACATTCATGTTATTCGTGTCCCCAAAATAAATAACCTGAGGGCTGAGTAACAAACAAACCCACTCATACGGACGACTTCAATAAAATTGCCGGCGCTAGACAGACATGCCGGGGGCGCACTCATATTTACAGTACATCTTAACTGACAAATTTTACACTAAACCATGGCCCAGGATCAATGGACTCTGCAAAAAGAAAGCAGTTAGCAGGGAGCTAGGCTGCTCGTATGCAGTCTCTGGCTCACGCAATGCAGGTGAAAGGGAACGTGGCCGGCTGCTCACACACAGTCCAAGGCCTCCCCCTTTGAAAATGAACACAGGGAACCACAACGGTGCATGGGCTGCACAAACGCAGTCTCCTGGTGCGGCTGCCTGCAAGGCAGTCCCTGCAGAACACTGAACGGGCACTGACACAAGCAACAAAACGGTGCACGGGCTGCTCAATGCAGGCCCGTGTTGTAGCTGCCAGCAGGGCAGTCCCTGCAGCTTGCAAACTGTTGCTTGATGATCCTGGCGCACATGGCAATGAACGGGGGGGGGGGGGGCAAAGCAAGGTTGATCGGGGCTGGTGAACAGGGCAGTGGGCATGGCAGGTCAAAGGCAGCAGGCAAACACAGCCGGCAGACGAAGTTGGCCGGCACAGGCCTCGCAGCAACACAACAGCTGCCAATGAAGTTGGCCGGCACAGGCCTTGAAGCAACACAGCCAGCAGATGAAGCTGGCCAGCCTTTGCCTGTCAGTGGAGGTTGGTGGAGGGAGTGCGGTGGTGCTGGCCACTCGGAAGGCGGGTTCGGACCTACCCTACGGTCTCCCTCCCAACCTATCGCCTTTGCCTGTCACTGTCTATACCCACACCCTCAATTTGTAAAACCCAATTTAGCCCCAATTAATTAATTTTTTTTCTTTTTATTTTCATCCTTACTTCCCCACTATAATTCGTCCCCGAACCCCCTTTTTCGTCATTGTTCGGCTAACCTATCGTCCCCTAGCCTACTCCCAACCCCTACGTTCCCTTCCCGGAGGGGAATGAGGGAGAGCTAGCGTCCTGTGTCGAGGCCCAACGAAGCCTCAGGATGGCCTCCCCAGACTTCAGCGATCTAACCCAAAGTGGGTCCAGCGGCCCACAACGAGAGCGAAGGGATGGATGGTGCGGAGGGGTACACTTCCTAACCTGCCCTATCCATTTAACTTTTAAACTACCTCGGGGATTTCAACAAGCGCCTCTCGCTTAATCTATTGGTTCTAACAAGCCTCTCGCTTAATCTATTGGTTCTAACAACCCAGATTCCCGTCGCCCGTGTTGGTGTCCTTACAATTTTTGGGCCTCGCCCCCCCAATTTTCTTCCCGTGCCCTCACACGGTTTCATGGCTGGGACGCGTGGCTCCCCTTGGCAGGTACAACCCTCTGCCGATTCTCCGACTATGGCACCCCCGGGCACTACACTGCCTCCGAGCCTACCAGCTCCCTAAACACCGGGGAGTGCCCTCCCTGGCGACTCCCCTGAAACGTTCACGTGGCAGGCTGGCTTCTCGGGCCCCTTTCCGAGGGTCACCCATGCCCACAACACTGCCCATGCGGCTAATGGCGCCCCGGGCCCCCCGCACCATTCGGGCGCACCCGTGCCCACTACGCTATCCCGGCCCCATGGGCCCTTGGCCTACTACGGCCGACTAGCTTGGTGCCTGGGGTACCCACTCAGCGATACTCACCTTTCGCAGCCATGCTCCCAGCCCGTCAACAGGGCTCCTGCACCCCTCCAAATGGGTTTCGAGCCTACTTTCCCACCAACAACAAAACGACTTCCATTTTTGTTAATTTGACTAACCCACTAACTCAGTCGACACTGACCCCGGGGTCCCTTGGGCGGGAGTCACGCCTCCCCCCAATCACTCATCACACCATGCATTCCACAATCACTCCATCCACTCAGACCCGCTGGCCTCACTCACTCATCATGTACTCACCTCACTACTCTTCAACACGCACACCGCTGAACTCTGCCATCCTTCTCACTACATCCCCTAACTAACTCGTGCTCCCACGTCGTCCCTTACACTACAGCACGTTCCTTTTAACCTACGTAGCTAAACTACGTCCCCTCTACACACTCACAAGTCTGTCCATGTCCTCAAATCCTTATTTCCCATCCTAAGTCTCAACGAAAACCCTCGAACTAATCCATTCCACGAACTCCATGAGGACTTACCCCTGCCCCATGAAGTCGGTCTAACTAACACTAACCCTTCTCCCTAACTCGTTCCATCCTGTGCCCAGGACAGGGGGTCTTCCACCCCATGCCCGGGAATCCTGTTCACCCGAAAGTGAGGCTTGCTTTTGTTAAAATGTTTTTTCTTTTTTTTTTTTTTAAATCAAATTTGCGCATTACCAGCGCGGCAACTCACAGCTTGCGTACTTTGCACCTGCCCGTGACGTCATGCAGCTGCACGTGTACCTCGTCCCTCTTGGACGGTACCATCCGGCAGGGATACCCCTCCTGCCGGATTCCAACCCCACGTGCAGCCATGACGTCACCGTGCGCACCACAAAAGCAAATCTCACACTCTGAGGGCTCCCCACGCGAGCACATGTGCTCTGCCCGTTGGAGCTGAACACAAGCTCGCGTGGAGAACCCGTCCGGTCCAAATCCGTCTACCTGCCTAGACTTTGTCCGTCCGCGGGATCGGCAAATCCACCGCTGGCGTTTCCGGACCGGGCTTCACTCCCGCAGCTGAGCACGTGGCGGCCTCGTGCGTTGCACAGCACGGACCTCGCGCTCGCTGCTGGGTGAACCCGGCACGGTCCCCAATACATCTACGGCCACTACCCGGCCCGTGTCTCTGTCGCCGTTGTCGTCGCCATTCAAACCACGCACACCTGCGTGTTACGACGCTCACACTCCACTCCATTACACTCACCCCGGGAGACGCGGCTGCATGCTCCCGCATGCCGACCGACATCTCCCTTACATACCGCTCTCTCACACACACGGTCTCTCTCACACTCGGCCGCTCACTCACTCGTGCCATTTCCCTCACACAAACCATACCACTCACACACGCGGAAGCACTCGCCCGCGGTGTCTCACTCATACACGGGTTTCCACTCACACCCGGAGTGCTGGGAGGAACGCACTTCGGCCCACTCGCAGCCTCGCACACCATTTTACTCACACACGCGGTCGCTTCCACACACGGGGGCGCACTCACACCTTGCACCACACACACCGGGACATTCATGTTAGGGACAATCACGCTGGGGATAAGTGCCACCCCCAGGGTTTCCAGGGCCTCTATACCCCCCAAGCTCTCCGTGCACCCGTTCGCAGCACTCCTCCCCTCCAACTCGCCTGGCACGACGGAACCCACCTGGTCGTGATCAGCTTTGATGGGGAATAGCGTCTCCCTCCGTTCCCGAAGGAGGCTATCCAACTGCTCGCACCGGGTCCCTACACGTTCTGCGAGCTCACCCCCATTATCCTCCACTACCTCCGTGTGTGTGTGCTCGTCTTCAATCCCGTCCAATTCACCCTCTATCTCCCGTGTCTCTATTATTTCCGTCATCTCCCTCGTCTCAACTATTATTTCCGTCTCTTCCCTTGTTATCTCCCTCGTGCACGTCTCCATCACCCCAATTAGTTTTTCCCTCTCGGTCACCGTCACTGTTGCCCTCTCCGTCACCTTCACACTTCTCGCCCAACACGTCCCCCGAATTACTTTGTCCTCACCCGCCTCCATTGCGGGCCTGACAGCCTTTGCACCCCCTCCCAGCTCGTTCGCTCCCACACGTGGAGTCGCCATTACGCACTCCCCTATTATTGCCTTCATGCCCGCCTGCAGGCTTCGGCCCATGTTCTGCGTCTCACCCCGCATTTCTCTCATTTCTTCCTTCAATTCGTTTTTCATTTGTTGCGTATTCGTATCCATTTTGTTGTTTATATTTGCATTTATCTTTGCCAGCATGGCGAATAGCTGGGCCACGTCGAGTGCACTCGGCTGAGCCGATTCGGCGAGGATCGGGGGTTTTTGGTGGAGAGGGAGGTGTCATACACCGCCGCCGCACCAATTTCGGGCTCTGGGTTCAGTTGGGGGAGTTCGTGTTCCTGCACAACCAACATTTCCTGCACGGGGATTTCATCCTGGACCATGGATTCGAACAATTATACATCCATTTCTAATACCCCTGGCTCCTGCTCGCCTTGAGACTCCATCTTATTTCTCGTTAGGGGTTAATTTAGCCTGCTCGTAATTTGGAGGGAATCGGGGGTCGCTCCTCTCACCCCTGGACCGATTCCCGTGAATTTAGCTTGGAGGCGGGAGGGATTCGAATCCCACTCCCGGACACCAGTGTTGCGAATTCGCGCCCGTCGGCGTGCGAACAGCCACGTGACTCGAATCGCGGCACGTCGTCCACCGGACGGACAAGTCAGTCTTGACCCTCCGGGAACTATCGCCGGGAGCCAGTCACGGGTGGGCCTTTCGACCTCACCACAATCGTGCCAATCGGCCACCCACGTAGGATAGGGTTGTTCGCCAAACTCGACCTACCTAAGTACCCACGCGGATGGTAAACCGGGCGATCGTACCTCGCCGCAGGTCGACTCCGGACACAAGCCTCTTGGGCGGCCCGTTCCGTACTATCGGGATAACCGAGCAGTGTTATCGTCGACCTCGACGGTTCAGATTAATTACCGGGATCTTGCACCCTCTACGAACCCTTAACGTGAAGCAGGATGGAGAGTCAATGGAGAAAAGACAAAGCGAAACAGGAACAGTTCAACATGCAAGCACTTTATTTACACGACACACGGAGAGCACACATATAGCAATTAAAACAATAATGCACAAAAAGCAAATGTAATACGACCGACTGACGCATACACACGGAAACACTTTTATACAGTTCCACTTCACAAGACACGGCGCCACAAGATCCATACAAAAACAAAAGAAAAGGCCACCCTCAAAGACAAGGGGGCAGACGGGGCCCGTGGGCCTTTATGGCGTGGGACTTGGCAGACCGAACGAGTCCCACGAGACCGTTGCAGGTTACCTGCACCCTCGCGGTACGATGGTAGGCGAGCTCTCTCCGGCGCTCCCTGTACGAACGCGCAGGTCCGCGTGACACAGCTGGCAGAGCGGCACCTCCAGTCCGCGTCCCCTCCACGACGTCCGGACTCTCCACCGACTGCAAGCTCCAACGAGCGAGTCGCTCTACGGACCGCTTCTCCAAGACCCAGACGGGCAGAAGACCACGAACCGCCGACTGATACTAACACTCTCACCGACGCCCTGAGCTGACCTCCTCTGACCTGACTTCCTCCTCACGGCGCCTCCGTGCACCCTTTTATTTCCCCGGCACCCCGCCCCTCCCTTCGTGGCACGCGGGGGGGGGGAGCATTCCACCTGAGAAATCGGTGCGGGAGTTGAGTTTCCAACCGTCATTCTTGTTTGACAGAGAAATCGGGGCGGGAGTTGAGTTCCAACCGTCATTCTTGTTTACCAGAGAAACTGGGGTGGGAGTTGTTGTTGTTCCCCTTTTGTGTTCGTGGAGATTTTGACGGTTGCTGGCAGAGTGGTGAGGATGGCGTGGTTGTTGAGAGGCAGGTGTGGTTGTGGTTGTTGTGAAGCGGCGTTGTGGTTGGTGGTTGTGACTTGGTTGGTTCAAAATAAAGATAGAACAGAAAAACGGCTATCTCAAAGCATTGCAGCCCAAATGGATCACATAAATTCCCTCTAAACAACGGGTTTGGGGCTAACATCACATGTACTTAGAGATATCTCACCTACGGGACCTGAATGGTGGTTTGCGAATTTCCACAGCCGTAACAATATATGTATATATATATATAAATGTATATATATATATATATATAAATGTATATATATATATATAAATGTATATATATATATATATATATATATATATATATATATATATATATATATATATATGATATACATATCCATATATATCTTCTTCTTCTTTCGGCTGCTCCCTTTAGGGGTCGCCACAGCGGATCATCCGTATGATCCGCATAGTGATTTGGCACATGTTTTACGCCGGATGCCCTTCCTGACGCAACCCTGGTCGCCTCTTACGACACAGGGATATGGTACACCTATTTTAACCAGGGTATACACCGGCCCAGTACACTGGTACTCATTTCGCTGACCTCGGAAGGATGACAGGCTGAGTCAACCCCCTGGTGTATTAATTCAGTGGCCCAATGGGGCTTGAACTCAGGACCTTTTGGATCCCAAGCCGCTGCCCTAACCACTGCGCCAACACCAGGCTCCATATATATATATATATATATATATATATATATATATATATATATATATATATATATATATATATATATATATATATATATATATATATATGTATATATATATATGTATATATATATATATATGTACATACATACATACATACATACATACATACATACATACATACATACATACATACATACATACATACATACATACATACATACATACATACACACATACACACATACACACATACACACATACACACATACACACATACACACATACACACATACACACATACACACATACACACACACACACACACACAGTCATGCCCCACTTAACGACGGAGTTACGTTCTGAGAAACGCGTCGTTAAGCGACCTCGTCGTTGTGCGAACATCATTTTTTTTTTTCGTTTTCGAACATCTTACTTCCACAAACCGAGACAGCTAGGCTATATGGTATAGCCTATTGCTCCTCGGATACAAACCTATACAGCATGTTACTGTACTGAATATTGTCGGCAATTGTAACACATCCAAGAGAGGTGGAAGACACGTTAGATTTACCTTTGTGCTGTTCATGATGGCCATCGGTGTTGTTAGCAGCAGCTTACATTTTCCTCACATCGATTATAGAAAGGAGAATAATTAGCGTTTGGATTTTATAAATACGTAATCATTGCATCGATGTTATAATTTACAAATGAAGAAACGAGCACCTGTCAATTGTGATATATATTTTCAGAACATTGCGATTGTTTTAACAACATATAAAACTTCACTAAAAACAACCCTGTGTTTTAATGTCGACGAAGAACAACGATTTATTTGCGGAATTCTTCAATTCAAAGGTAATTTATTTGCTCGAAGGTAAACGTGGAAACATTGGTTCAGTTTGAAAGCCGATTTCCTTGAATCCCGATTTAGCACGATCCTGTTATTTTTCCGATGACGTTTTATGGACTTCAACAATCGCATTGTAACAGGGCCACACTGTCGTTTATTATCATTATGAGGTATTATGTACTGTACAGTGTACATAATTGTATATAGCCTGGTGTTGGCGCAGTGGTTAGGGCAGCGGCTTGGGATCAAAAAGGTCCTGAGTTCAAGTCCCCGTTGGGCCACTGAATTAATACACCAGGGGGTTGACTCAGCCTGTCATCCTTCCGAGGTCGGCGTAATGAGTACCAGTATACTGGGCCGGTGTATACCCCGGTTAAAATAGGTGTACCATATCCCTGTGTCGTAAGAGGCGACCAGGGTTGCGTCAGGAAGGGCATCCGGCGTAAAACATGTGCCAAATCACTATGCGGATCATACGGATGATCCGCTGTAGCGACCCCTAAAGGGAGCAGCCGAAAGAAGAAGAAGAAGAAGAAGAGTGTACATAATTGTATGTGCTATTTTTATACGAGGCTATATCACTCCGCGATCGGAATTTATCAGTTACATTTTTTTTCCATTTTTTTTTTCCAGAGCTGGCAGATCCGTCGTATATGCGATCCGTCGTTGCCCAGAACGTCGTTAAGCGGCGCATGACTGTATCTGTAATCTGTATATATATATATATATATATATATATATATATATATATATATATATATATATATATATATATATATATATATGATCAGCGATGGAGTGAAAGAGAATGGAAAATGTACTTGATGAGTGAGTAAGGCCAGCGAGCCTGTGTGAATGGAGTGAATGTGGAATGCATGGTGCAATGAGTGATTGGGGGGAGGAGTGACTCCCACCCAAGGGACCCCGGGGTCAGTATAATGTGAGTTAGTGGGTTAGTTAAATTGACAAAATGGAGGTCGTTTTGCTGTTGGTGGGAATGTAGGCTCGAAACTCATTTGGAGGGGAGCAGGAGCCCTGTTGACGGGCTGGGAGCGTGGCTGCGAATGGTAAGTATCGCTTAGTGGGTACCCCGGGCACTGGACTAGTTGGCAGCGGTAGGCCAAGGGTCCAGTGGGGGCCGGGATAGCGTAGTGGGGTCGGATGGGCCCGCATGATGCGGGGCCCAGGGTGCCATTGGCCACGTGGGCAGTGCATTGGGCATGGGCACCCAGGGAAGGGGCCCGGGGCACCAGCCTGCCACGTGAGCATTTCAGGGGAGTCGCCAGGGAGGGCACTCCCCAGTGTTTAGGGAGCTGGTAGGCTCGGAGACAGTTGAAGTGCCCGGGGGTGCCATCGTTGGAGAATCGGCAGAGAGTAGTTCCTGCCAAGGGAGCCACGCGTCCCAGCCATGAGACCGTGTGAGGGCACGGGAGGAAAATTGGAGGGCCAGGCCCAAATTTGAGAGGACACCAACACAGGCGACATGAATCTTTGTTGGTAGAACGAGTAGTTTAAGCGAAAGGCGCTTTTGGAAAGCCGATTTGTTAGGGTTAAAAGTTAGTTAAAAGTTAAATGGTTAGGGTAGATAGAGAGATGTACCCCTCTGCACCATCCATCCCTTCGCTCTCATCATGGGCGGCTGGACTCACCTTGGGTTGAGATCGCTGAGATCTGAGGTGGCCATTCTGAGGCTTCATTGGGCCTCGACACAGGACGCAAGCTCTCCCTCATTCCCCTCCAGGAAGGGAATGTAGGGGTTGGGAGTAGGCTAGATGACAATAGGTTAGCCGAACAGAGACCATAAAGGGGGTTAGGGAGACAAAATTATAGAAGGGAAATAAAAGTAAAAATAAAACGAAAAAAAAAAAGATGGGCTAAATTGGGGTTTTTTTGCAAATTAAGGGAGTGGGTATGAACAGAGACAAGCAAAGGCGTTAGGTTGGGAGGGAGACAGTAGGGTAGGTCCGAGCCTGCCTTCCGAGTGGCCAGTACCACCGCACTCCCTCCACGAACCTCATTACTGCAAGGCCTGTGCCGGTCATTCATCTGCCGGCTGTTTTACTGCAAGGCCTGTGCCGGTCATTCATCTGTCGGCTGTTTTGCTACAAGGCCTGTGCCGGTCAGTTCATCTGCCGGCTGTTTTACTGCAAGGCCTGTGCTGGTCATTCATCTGCCGGCTGTTCTACTGCAAGGCCTGTGCCGGTCAGTTCATCTGCCGGCTGTTTTACTGCAAGGCCTGTGCTGGTCATTCATCTGCCGGCTGTTTTGCTGCAAGGCCTGTGCCGGTCTTTCATCTGCCGGCTGTTTTATTGCAAGGCCTGTGCCTGTCAGCTTCACCACCAGGCCGTTTTTCTACAATGGCCTTGTCTCGCCTTGCCTTGCCTTGTCTGCCTGCCTTTACCTTGCCCCATGCCTGCCAGCCCTTGTTGCATTTGCCCCATCCATTCATTACCATGTGTGCCAGGATCATCGTGCGTGCTGCAGGTACTGCCCTGTTTGGCAGCCTTTCCATTCCAGTGTCTGTTGAATTCCAACACAGGCACACCTCATTCTTAGTGAGGTAGTGATTTGGTGATCACCTGAACCGAATCTTATTTAACAAGGAAAAGTGTAAAAACCACTGTTGTGGTCATCACTATCCTCTTGCAATAGGACCAGCTGGATGGCAAAAACAGTGCTAGTAGTACCTCAAAAGTAATTGGAATCAAAAAATCTATTGACCATGCCAAAAGAGTTGAAAAGAAAAGTTTTGAGTGAGGAAAAGAAGGGTTCAATTCTGGCTTTACTGGCAGAGGGAGACAGTGAGCGTCACGTTGCTTCCATCCTTAAAATTTCAAAGACGGCGGTTCATAAGAACAAGGTCAAGCAGCAGACATTGGGGACAACAAAGCTACAGACTGGCAGAGGGTGAAAACGACTTTCCACTGACCGGGATGACCGCCAACTCATTCAAATGTCACTCAACAACCGTAGGATGACATCAAGTGACCTACAAAAAGAATGGCAAATGGCAGCTGGGGTGAAGTGCACAGCGAGGACGGTTCGAAACGGGCTCCTCGGGGTAGGCCTGAAGTCGTGCAAAGCTAGAAAAAGGCCTTCATCAATGAGAAGCAAAGAAGAGCCAGGCTGAGGTTTGCAAAAGACTATAAGGATTGGACCGTAGAGGACTGGAGTAAGGTCATCTTCTCTGATGAGTCTAATTTTCAGCTTTGCCCAACACCTGGTCATCTAATGGTGAGACGGAGACCTGGAGAGGCCTACAAGCCACAGTGTCTTGCACCCACTGTGAAATTTGGTGGAGGATCGGTGATGATCTGGGGGTGCTTCAGCAAGGCTGGAATCGGGCAGATTTGTCTTTGTGAAGGACTCATGAATCAAGCCATGTACAAGGTTGTCCTGGAAGAACACTTGCTTCCCTCTGCTCTGACAATGTTCCCCAACTCTGAGGATTGGTTTTTCCAGCAGGACATTGCTCAATTCCACACAGCCAGGTCAATCAAGGTGTGGATGGAGGACCATCAGATCAAGACCCTGTCATGGCCAGCCCGATCTCCAGACCTAAACCCCATTGAAAACCTCTGGAATGTGATCAAGAGGAAGTTGGATGGTCACAAGCCATCAAACAAAGCCGAGCTGCTTGAATTTTTGCGCCAGGAGTAGCATAAAGTCACCCAATAGCAATGTGAAAGACTGGTGGAGAGCTTGCCAAGACGCATGAAAGCTGTGATTGAAAATCAGGGTTGTTCCACAAAATATTGATTTCTGAACTCTTCCAAAGTTAAAACATTTGTATTGTGTTGTTTAAAAATGAATATGAACTTGTTTTGTTTGTATTATTTGAGGTCTGAAAACACTGAATCTTTGTTGTTATTTTGACCAGTTGTCATTTTCTGCAAATAAATGCTCTAAATTACAATATTTTTATTCGGAATTTGGGAGAAATTTTGTCAGTAGTTTATAGAATAAAACAAAAATGTTCATTTCACTCAAACACATACCTATAAATAGTAAAACCAGAAGAACTGATAATTTTGCAGTGGTCTCTTAATTTTTTCCAGAGATATATATATATATATATATATATATATATATATATATATATATATATATATATATATATATATATATATATATATATATAATATATTGTTGCAGATTTGGAAAACTATTGCACTCAACATTAAGGTTCCTATCGAGTAGTTATCTCGGTAAGTACGTGTTTTATAGATAGCCCTTTCCCCTAGTCTAACGGGTATTGAAATGTTCCTGCGCTGCGGTTTTTTATAATGATGGGTTTCCTTTTTGTTCGGGTTTGCACCAGCACCGCCGACATGATCGCCGACTACACCACATCGCCCTCACCTGGATTCGCACCTCCGCCTGGCCGGTCGCGAGGTTTTTCCGCTCGATTTGGCAGGTGGGAGGGAGTGCGAGGGCGCATGCGCAGAAGAGCGTCCGTCTGTAAAGAGACAGAGCTCTGAGGAGTTCGTTCGACGGTGCGCAAAAAGGAGTCCAGGAGTTCGTTCGTCTGTGTGCAAAAAGGAGTCCAGGAGTTCGTTCATTCTACACCATGGGATCGGCGCGTTGAAAGTTCGTCCTGTTGAGTGATCAGCATGGTCTGCACGCGCTGAGGGTTCATCCTGCTGGGCTCGTCTTGGCTGGTCTTGGTGGTCACCATATTGGTCGTCATTCTCTTCCTTCTCCGCGGATTGAGCCGCTCGAAGGCTGCACGAGGTGGGCAGGTCCGAGATAGGCCCTGGCTTTCAGCTCGCCTGTCCCTCCGAGATGAAGGTCCTATTAAAGGCAACAGCCACCATTTATTGTGTGTGTGTGTGTGTGTGTGTGTGTGTGTGTGTGTGTGTGTGTGTGTGTGTGTGTGTGTGTGTGTGTGTGTGTGTGTGTGTGTGTGTGTGTGTGTGTCCGTGTCCATGTCCGTGGGCCCGTCCTTAAGTAGTGAATTGTGTAAGTGCATGTACATAATAAATAGGAATCGGCTGTAGGCTTTTTGCTCGTGTCCTGTCCCCATCCCCCCATTGACTGCTTACGTGCTGAGTACAAATAAATGTCTCCATTGTTGAATGTCACCCACTCGTTGCGTCCCTTCCTCACATTGACTGCCATGATGCGTTCGGCATATTAGCTGGCTTTTAAAGCCGATAAAATGATCTGGTCTGACAGGACTTGGCGATTATATAACGGCTCGGCATTCGCATACGGAATGGGCCACTTTTGCGGCTTGTTTTCGTGCAGATCCCGTTGAGGTATAAACTCCCGGTATCTCTGTCTGTGTGAATAATTTGGTACATCGACAATTCGGCGATCGACCCTGTAGCGCCTGAACAGAGGGATTGGCTGGTTTATGGTGTGTTAAAAACACCCTTAGCTGGGTTTCGGCATTGATCTGGAAGCTACGACGAGATTGCGCATTCGGTGGGCACGCGCGGCCGCAATTGGGCTAAGGCGGTCATCCACACGCCGAACGGGCGGAAATTTACAACAATATATATATATATTTATATATAGATGTATATATGTATGTATGTATATATGTATGTATATATGTATGTATATATATATATATATATATATATATATATATATATATATATATATATATATATATATATATATATATATATATATATATATATACACATTAGGGTGATCCAAAAAAATGAAATTCAAAAATATCATCATGGTACCCTCCAATGTTTTTCATTTTACCATGAATATCATTATTTTAAAATACCTTTGGAATCAAACAATATTAAAAGGTGGCTCAATGCATTTGAAAAGTTCAAATTTAATGCCTAAAACCATGAAAATAGTACAATGGCGTCAAGTACAAATATCATCATAGAATCATAAGTACATTTTTGGCTAGTCATGAAACTGTATAGGCTAGTGGCCAAATGAGGTTTTGGGTGGCATACCCCTACCCAAGGTAGAACAAGCCACAACCTATTTTTGATTGAAGAGGGATGCTTGGGGAGATAGAAAATCATGGTTGTGAACCTGAGATCATTGCACAACATTTTGAAATTCACGTTTACATATGTACCACTGCAGACTGCAAAAATGGATTTAATCGCCACAGATTTTGGCTCATATATTCGTTAATACTGGTGCTACAAACACAAATTTTGTACCAAAATGTGAGGAATGATGACATATATATCTGTAAAAACCATTTGTGATGTAACAAAGGCTTTTTTGTGACCTACAGGCAAAAATAGTGGAATTTTACTCAACAAATCAGCTTCGGGTTTACCAATAAATATCAACTAAACAATTAATTTCTTCATAAGTATTTGAGGAGTATTACTACATATTACATCAAAATAACCCTCTATCATTCTCCTTTTTAGAAATATAACTCATAAAGATAAATCAGTTGAATTAATAGAGTTGTTACCGAAACCATATGTCACCCCCCCTAAAAGTAACCGACATTGATTAATTTATAATACATGTATATGCATTAACCAAACAAGAATGATTTTAAATACAGTTGCAGAAAATCAATTTTGAGCTTGATTGCCTTTTTCTAAAACTACTGATATATACTTATCTTTAATTATTTCATTTCAGATGCTTGTGCTGACAATTGATCTGCAATTCTGGATCTGGAACCACTGTTGTGAAGCGTCGTAAAATTGACACTGACCACTGCATCATATGCTTTAAACCCCTCAACCCGAAAAAGCAAGAAGTTGTAAAAATAACCAAACATTTAATGTTTTGAGTGCAATCTTCAAAGCAAGTCAAATCAGAAAAGATGACGTTTACGAAAGTATCTGGCCTTTGCAACAAGACATATTGAGTCTTGATTTGAAAGTATAATTCCACAAATCGTGTCGGGCCAAGTATACCAGCAAGTCAAATATCTCCACATCCAACCCCAGTGAGTGTCCAGCAACCATGCACGTCTGCGGCAACAGAACACACAAGAATCAGCAGAAATGAAACAGCTGGGTTTGACATCAGGACAAACTGCTTCATTTGTGGAAAATCCAACACTTCCAGAAACAAGCTTACACCGGTATCTACAGGAACTGGACAGTCCACCAGAGAAAAAGTTCTGGCAGCAGCTGACAAAAGACAAGACAATAAAATACACATGCGCATGCTTGCCTTTCCAGATTTGTTCACCTATGATGCCAAGTACCACAGGTTATGCTATGCACACTATATTTCAGAAAGGAACATCACTGCTGCAATTCGTAAATCAGGAGAGGAAACAATGGGCACATTACACGATGAAGCTTTTGATGAACTGAAATGTTATCTGGAACAAACTGTGTTCTCCAAAACTATGACAGTGACAACCTTTGTTCATCTGAAAGATGAATACGTTGGATATTTGGTTTCACTGGGTGCCACGAATGCAGAACAGTATAAAACTTGGAAGTTGAAGGAGCGATTTAACTAAATATTATGATGACCAAATAGTCTGTGTAACATTTCATGGCCACACTGACATCATACACTCTTCTTCTGTGACCTTATGTGATGCCCTGAGAAAAGCCACGATTCTGCAGAGCATGACTGATGAACCAGAATATGAAGACATCCCGTCTGATGTACCATCAGCCACAGATAGTGAAATCCATACTTTGCATGCTGCAGCTGGTATCCTGAGGAAGCACATGGCTGATATCGAGCATGTTAGAAATATGTATGCACCTGTCGAGGAAACAGATATTCAGCACTGTGCAGAATTTGTTCCTAATACACTATACGACTTTATTCAGTGGTGCACCAGTGAGAAATCACACACGAATGTAACCAGCTGTAGTGATGAAGGTGTTATGAAGAACAACCTGAGGACGATCGCCATTTGTCACAATATAATATCAGAGCCGTCGAGTGTACTCCACAATAACGCTTGGTTTAGCCTTGCAGGTGCATCATGAATTGGGAACATCTCATTGACATGCTTCATGAATTAGGACACTGTGTGTCCTATGATGAGGTGAGATGTTTCCTCACGTCTGTAGCTGTTGATCAAACTGCCTCAGAGGATATTTACATCCCCAAAGTTCTTCAAAAGCTACGCTGCACCGACGATGACTGTAGGCAGAGCAGAACATGTCATTGTATCTCTGCAGGACTGACCTGCACTGAATTCTGCTTGTGTAGTGCAGACGATTGTCCAAATGTTGATGATTCTGTTGTCTTTGACGACAGCACTGATGAAGAGCGTGACTGAACTTTTAAATCTATTACATGTATTACTTCATGTAATACATGTACATAAGTTACAGTGCATGTTATGAATTCATTATCGTCATATGTGAAATAGCTTATATCATCATGATGTCTATAAAAGTCACTTCACAATTGTGTCAGAATCTTAAGTCAATTCTTCATGTTGCATATCTGCTTCGGGATTTCTATCGGTCAGCATTAGTGGGGCGACATATGATTTCAGTTATAACTATATAATTTCAGTGACAATTATATCATTAGATATATTTTTCAAAGGGTAAATAAACTTGGATTATGTTGATGTAACAAGTATGACTGCAAGTCCAATATTTTTGAAGTAATTAATATTTTTGTTGATATATATTGGTAAACCCGAAGCTGATTTGTTGAGTAAAATTCCACTATTTTTGCGTGTAGGTCACACAAAAGCCTTTGTTACATCACAATTGGTTTTTACAGATATATGTGTCATCATTCCGCACATTTTGGTACTAAATTTGTGTTAGTAGCACCAGTATTAACAAATATATGAGCCAAAATCTGTGGCGATTAAATCCATTTTTGCAGTCTGCAGTGGTACATATTTAAACGTGATTTTCAAAATGTTGTGCAATGATCTCAGGTTCATAACCATGATTTTTTCACTCCCCAAACATCCCACTTCAAGAAAAAGTAGGTTGTGACTTGTTCTACCATGGGTAGGGGTTTCTCACAATTTTAGGCCCCTTTTTAATTTGGCCACTAGCCTAGTAACCATAAGGCGATTTTCACATGTTATTGCCATCATTACAAATGTTAACAAAGTTACAAAAGGTTTTATGGGTGCTACAAGGCAGTGATTGATGCTAATTGGACGAATACCTGTAATAGCTACTATGATATAATAAACAGAAATCTAACATACAGTAAGAAGACTATTAAAATATAACTGGCCATTCTGGCAACCACACAAAATCTTAATTTGGTCACTGGCCATTAGCAAGATTACATAATAGAACATGTACAGACAGTCTTAAGGACTGATTTATTTGGTATGGGAAACTGTGATCGATGCTGAGAGACCACCTGCAGCAAATACTGCTTCTGATCCTCATTCTTTGTGATGGTGTCATTGAAATCTTGTATGAGTTTCACACCCCTTTCTGCGACATCATTGACTACTCTCAAACTGTCAACACATTTTTTAGCAGCTTGATACTGTTCAGAGACCCCCCCATTGTTCAGGATCATTTAATTAGAAATTCATACGGCAGTTTCAGGATTTCAAAAAACCGCAGAGTTGAAACACTAACAAAGTCAGCAAGAGTGATGGCAGATATATCCACTGGATGGAATATCTACACGTTTTGGAGAAAGTGCAGAACCTGGTTTCTCCAGAGCAATCACCATATTCCTCTTAGTTGAATAATTTGTGTTATTATAAAAAAAAATGAGAGTGCTACTAACTCTTCACTCAGGTACCATAGATGTCTCAAGAGAGCTTTCTTGGCAACCTCAGAAACAGAACCATTCACATTTTTGAAATTAGTTGTATCTTTCAGTAAGTTTAGATCATTTGCTGGAGCAACGGAAGCGATTGGGCAAGTAGTCCATGCTTTTGTGTACAGAAGACAGATGAACATGCAAAGATCTCTCAATCCCTTCTCCTCTCTTGCTGTCAGTTTAAACTGTCCTTTGAACATCCATACTTTGATGGCATATAAGGCTTTTGCCATCCATCTGACTCTGTGGACTGCCCCTGGTGCCATAATATGTATACCTCGTGGTGGTATCCCACCCAGAAAAATAATAGTGAGCTCCAACAGTTCACGGTAATCGTCTCTAGGCTGTTTAGATGACTGATGCACCCCTGTTGCAAACTGAATTATGTCATTCTTTAGGGATTCATGATCTTGTAGAATTTTAGAACATTGCTGGTCATGAAGTGCATTTGCATATTGCTGCTTGTCAAATGATGACCATTTCTTCTTGAACCGCTTAAAGAGTCCAATGTCTGGCCCAGACGAAGGGCCCATATAACACTTGAATACGTCAGCAAGAATAATTTCATGTACATGATGTCTGCAGGCAACATATAACAGTCCTCTCCCTAGTTTGTCTTCAAGTAGATGGCAAGCCCCAGATAGTCTCCCTGTGTTTGCGGCTGTTGTGTCGAAACACATACAAGCAATTTGGTGCTGAAGATTCCAGTCTTGAATCGTTTTCAGCACTGCATCAGAAACGGTTTTACCAGTCCCATCATGTGTTTTTGGTACCCCAAGAAGCTTGTCCATGCCACAACCTGATACTAAGACTGCTGTTCTGTCCACATTGTCTTCCCCTGATATGTCTGGCAATTTTTTTCCATCCCAGTGTATTGTTAAAGGTAGATCATCAGGGATATTAAATTGCTCCTTTATTCTCGCGGCTTCTTTGGATCTGTTGTCAATCCTTGTTCTTCTAATAGATGAGCGGGTGAGTGTTACTTGGTCTTACTTGGTCTATGTTATGGCCAGCACTCTCCATTGCTGCAGTGAGAACAAACATCGCTTTTCGGTCACTTATATTTGTCCTGTCCAGAGCAGTTGCCAGCTTTGATGTCACAGTCACTATGTGCTTCGACTGTGGGCTCTTTACAGTGGGAGGCGTGTTTAAAGCATTATGTTTGAATTCTTCATCACTGTCTTTTTTATTGCTTTCATCATCATTATAATCACAAGACTCACTACTTACATCAGCTGGTAGTGTTCTTTCCTGTAACTTTCGCTTCTCCTCCTTATCAGTTTTTGTCTGTTCTGTTATCTTTGTCTTCAATTTACTCTCTTCTTTTTTGGCCAGCTTAATATCTAGTCCACTCATATATCCATTCCTTTCATTTCTCTGATCAGTCAAAAAGGCCTTGTCCTCGGGAATCTGGATAAGTGTCATAGCATTAGCATGAGCTATATCAAACAATTTATCAATTTCTTCTTTGAATGTTATTTCGTTTGCGTGTTGAGTTTTGGTTTGTCTCTTTTCATTTTTCAGAAGTTTTTTCCATCTATGAAACAAGTTCTCCAGTCTTTCAATAGCATTTCGTTCAATAGTTGTCGGAATACGAGCCATATCCCACATCTTCGAAACCTCTCGTACAGCAAACCTTGCACTTATGTCATGTTTTCACTTTTATGGCTAAGAACAAAGATAGCACTTGTCGTGAAGTAGGTAGCTTCATTCCACAGATCTTTTCATCTACATAACCTATCAGTTTGATATAGGTTTGCTTTCTAGTCTCAGGCCCAGAAGTGGATTCAGAGTTTGAATTACGTGAAGCCATTGTGGACAATGAGTATTGAGTAATTTGTCCTCTTTACAGTATAACAGAAACCCAAGTTCTCAAACGAAATCAAGCGGTATATTGTATTTCATGAATATTTATGCAGTATAGAATGGTTGTTGACCATGATGGCAAACCAATCATCGGCTGTTCCAGATCGTGCATCATAGTACTTGAAAAAGGCTTCTGTGATTCCTGCAAATAGACAAAATATTCAAAATTAGTGTCATGACAATACAAATTTACTTCTCTGACAGGACTTTTAGTTGATTTCGTTGAAATTATATTTTCATCACAAAAATGCTTTAAATAACCATATCAGGCACATGCTCGTATAATGTGCAATATGGCAAAATTTCATTGTTGATGAGCCACCTTTTAAAATTGTCTTAGGAAGCTGAAACTTCACATGATTTATCAGTATGATCAAATGAACAAAATTGGGGGGTACCATGAGCAGAATCCGGAACTTTTTTTAACTCTATATATTTGGACCACCCGAATATATATATATATATATATATATATATATATATATATATATATATATATATATATATATATATATATATATATATATATATATATATATATATATGTATGTATATTTACTTGGATCAAGTCACTTCTGTCCTGTTTGACAATGCATCACCTGTATCAATTGACAAATTAACCTTCAAACACCCTGGGCAGCAGTATGTTCAGCAGGGGAAGGTTTCTCTTCTCCAAATGGTGGTTTCATTGATTTGTGTTGTTATAAAATCATTGTGCATGCAGCAAGGGTTTTTTGTATCAGACCGTTTTAGCTGAGGATTTTGTATGCAAGCCTTGCTCCAGCCTGATGTGAAAAAATCCAAACATCAGGATAGGAACTGACAGGTTGCAAAGGCTTTGTTTCTGCAAACATACACAATTTGCTGACGAGTCACAGGGTCTGCGTAAAGAAGATGTAAAGCAAAACATTAAGTATTAATAGAAACCATGGTGTGATAATGAAAGTGATCTTTGCCTTTTTGACAGGAGGAAGGGAGATGGGACTTGGAAAGATAAAGAGGAGTATCTAACTTATTTGTTTCCACATTATATGATCTCTTCACTTTAGCTTTTCGGCCTCGCAGATATAATTTTATTGCAGTGGCATAATATTTTCCCTGTCATTTATTTTTAAGTCGTTTGATCTTCCCCCCCCCTCACTCCTTTTATGTCTTAATTATCTTATTATTTCATTGATGGGTAGTTTGTGGCATCAACAGGTCAGGTCAGGTATGGGAGCATGTGCCAGAACAGCGCGTTGCTGCGTCCACTTTCGGCCGGTACTCCAGGGGCCTCCGTCTGGCCTTCGCCCAGGCAGATGCCAGGCCCATCCCCATCTCCTTGAGATGCTGGTCAACCTGCTGCAACCACGAGGCACGTGGTCGGCCCATTGGCCTCCTCCACTTACGAGACTCCCTCGCTGAGAGAATCTGGTGGGCAGGATCAGCGTCAGGAAAACGAGCCACATGTCGATACAGCCGCAACTGACGCACACGAACCATGCAGGTAACAAATCTCATCCGAGTCTCTCTCAAAAACTGCTCATTGGACACAAAATCTGAGCAGCGATAGCCAAGGATTCTCCGAAGAGACCTGGTACCAAAGGAATTAAGTCTCCATCTCAGATCATTGGTCAGAGTCCAAGTCTCGCATCCATAGAGCAAGACTAGAAGCACCAAGGACCTGAAGACTCGGACTTTCGTCCTCCCGCACAGGTACCGGCAGCGCCACACCCCATGATCCAGTGAATCCATGACTCCCCAGACCCGACCCAGATGTCCATTGACCTCTGACTCACAGCCAGCAGAGACAGGAATATCACTGCCAAGGTAAGTGAATCTCTCCACGACCTCAACATCCTCACCACAAACAGACACAGACAGGATAGCAGCATCCGAGATGTCCATGAAAGCCTGGATCTTAGTTTTGACCCAGGAAACCCATAATCCCAGCGGCTCCGACCCCTCATTCAGCACCTCGAGGACCCCCAAAAGCTTATCTGAAGTCTCCGCAAGAATGACTGCATCATCTGCAAAATCAAGGTCCGAGATCTTGACATTCCCAAACGATGCACCGCAGCTTGATCTTTCCAACATCCTCCCTAAAATCCAGTCCATACAAGTGCTGAAAAGTGTGGGGGCCAGTACACACCCCTGATGAACTCCAGTAACAACTGGAAATAAGTCAGAGATGGTACCACCACACTTCACAGCACTCTCAGTACCAGAGTAGAGTTCAGACATCAGATCGATCAGTTTTGGTGGCACCCCACGAAGACCAAGAATCCTCCAGAGGGCATCCCGATTCACTGAATCAAACGCTTTAAAGAGATCAACATAGGCTGTAAGCAGCCCCTGCCAAAACGCTCGTCTGCGTTCGGTGAGGACACGAAGAGCAAGAATACGGTCAATCGTTGACCTCTTTGGTGTAAAGCCTGACTGCTCTGGACGCTGGTGCTCAAGCAGATGGTGGTGAACCCTATCAAGAATTATCCGAGCAAAGACCTTGCCCGGCACTGAGAGCAGCGTCACCCCTCGGGAGTTGTTGCAGTCTTGGCAATCACCCTTCCCTTTCCAGAGAGGGACAACAAGGCCCCTCTTCCAATCAGTTGGGATGATACCTGTGTTCCAGGCAGAGCACAAAACAGCATGCAACGACATGAGTGCAGCATTTCCACCAGCCTTGAGAAGTTCAGCATGGATGCCACAGATCCCTGGAGCTTTACCCTGTTTCAACCGGTTCACCGCAGCCCGTGTTTTCACAAGCAAAGGTGGACCACAATTGATTGGAGGGTCAGCAACAGGGATTATAACACCATTGACGTCCAACTTGAGAGCTGGTGGATCAGCCTGGTACAACCGCTCAAAGTAACCGGCCCAGCGGGCCTTCACTTCAGACTCCTCTGTTAAGAGCCTACCACTCTCTGCTCTAACTGCAGTGCTCCGACCGATGGGTTTGGATGCACGCAATGCGCGAATTCCCCTGTAAGCGGGATGAGAATCACCTGTCCACAGGTGATGCTCTACCCCCTCACAGATTCCTCGCACATAGGCCTCCTTGTCCACCCTTAGTGCACTGCAGTTTTACGCCTCAGCTCCCTGAACAGCTCAGCTCTGCCATTCAGCCTGGCCCTACGACTCTGGTCAATGGTATCCAGTGTCCCTTGAGAGACAAAATTCTTCTTTGCCCTGCGGTGAGTTCCAAGACATCCACTGGCAACATCAAGGACGGTGGTCTTGAAGGCACTCCACAACTCTTCAGGACCCCCCCAAAGCACCCAGACACCCCAAATGTCCACTCAGCCTGTTCGCAAACTCCTCAGCTACTCTCCCATCCTTGAGCTTGCCAAAATCCAGCCGAGGCTGAGATGGTACCATTCTCCAGGATTTAAGGTGCAGCTTTGGAGTTGCTGCAACAAGCCGGTGGTCAGTATTGAGGAGCTGAGCACTCCGGTAGACCCTGCAGTTCTGGATCATCCTCCAGCGCCCATCAACGAGGACATGGGGTCAATCTCCTTTGCCACACCACCAGCGTTGGAATACCAAGTCCAGCGATGAGCTTGTGGGCGCTGAAACCATGAACCGGCCACCCTAAGTCCATGACTTCTTACAAAGTCAAGGAACTTAGTGCTATTCTGATTCATAGTTCCTGACCCATGGGGACCAACACATGTCTCATAACCATCCCTATCAGTTCCAGTCAATGCATTGAAATCCCCCAAGACTAGAAGTGTATCTTGTCTGGGGCACTGATCAACCACAGACTCGAGCGTGGCGTAGAATGTGTCCTTCACGGTGAGATCACTCGCCTCAGTCGGAGCATAGACAGATATCAGGGAAATGACACCTAAGGAGTGACGAATCCTTCGTCTCATAATACGCTCGTTGACCGGTGTTACCTCAATTATCATTGGGGTCAGCTTATTGGACAGCTACAGCAACTCCTTGAGTATGGTAACCATCAGAGCGACCAGACCAATCGTAGGTGTAACCACCCACCATTATCTCGCCGCAATCCGGTCTCCGAACCTCAGAGAGTGCTGCAATGCCGATGTCCAAACGCTTGAGCTCAGTTGATAACAGAAACAGGTGATCATCCTCTCTTCGGGATAGGACATTCCAGGCATCCACCCGAAGGGACCGCCTCAGGTTAACCCAAGGAGACCGCCGTCTGGTGGACGACACCTCAGCACCACTCCGACACACTCTCCCGCAATCTGTCCCAGGGAGGTTACCCCGTGGTTTCCCTCCTTTCATCAAAGATTGGGGGTCCCGAAGGCTTTGCCCCAATCCCGTCATCCGGTGAGCTGCCCTGCGAAGGGAAGCTGCACAGGAGTGGGTTTTCAGATTTTTTTGCGTTTGTGTGTTTTGCGGAATGAAGGGTTTTACAGTGGCTGGAGTGCAAATCCTGCCACCAACCTCCTCATTAAAAAGTAACCCAACTGCAGGAGGACGTCCACAGACACAGTTGGGCACTAGATATGGATGGCCGTTGGCTCACAAGGAGCTCCTCCGCCCTTTGGCATCAACAACTATGACTGATAGATGAAATGGAAAAGTGTTGTTCCATGATAATATAACGGTGCACAATGATTTCATCCCACAGGGATATGTCTTGCAATTGCACAAGTCAAAGTTAGAGGCCATCATTGAGAAGTGTGATCACACCAAAGGACTCCTCCATGACAAAACCCCTGGGCTAGAGCTTTTAATTAACTGCAGAAGTCAACAAGGTGCACGACATTAAGAGTATTGCAAGAGGTAAGCTTCTGTCAAATAAATAAATTAGAGAGTTCATAGAGTGCCTTACCCCATGCAGTATTGAGAAAAAGGTCATGGGAAGGGTCTTTTCAATTGTTGCTTTGCATTTTGCTCTCACCAAACTGCGAGACACCGCCATAGTTTTCTGAATTCTGAATCTCACAGTTACTCTCCCCTCACGGCATGAGGCAGCATAAACATTTTATCCAAGAACTGCGAAACGGAAAGTTTATGAAAGTGCAACAAAGGCAAGTTGTGTTCTACAGTGTTCAAGTATTTAATTCAATTTAAATAAATTAAAGATTTTAAAGGCCGTAGGGAAAAGAAAAAAACTTTTTGGGGAATTTATCTCCATTGCTGCACGGTCTTTTACATCATCTTATATAACTTGTTGAATCAGTTATTTGTGCCTGTTGCTTGGATCCTTTATGGCATCTCTAGAAACAGTAAGTTTCCTGTAAAGAATGATTTTCTATTATTTTTTTGATTGCCAGACGGGCAGAAAGACTAAAACATTTACCTTATTCCTTTCTGTGCATTTACGATTGCGATGACATTCTGTACATTTTCCCAATTACAGAGCCAAAGTACTGCTAAACCACAGATTCATGTTCCAACTCGTGTTCTACAGCATTCAAAATATAACATTCAATTGCAATTAAGTAGTTCCTCGATCATAGAGTGATGTCTGCAGACACACAGAAAGACAGACAAAGTGAACCAATTGTTTAACCCCGTTTTTCACTTCATGTGTGCAGGGTAAATACGTCAACATTGGTGTGTGCATGTTGGTACATGTTGACCACAGGGCATTGCAGCAAGTGCACTGGTAACCCCCGGAGAGTGTCACGGCAGAAAATAAATGAAGACTGATGTGCCCTTAGTGTTGTTTTAAAGGTGAAACCAACATGCGACAGGAGACAGAAGGGTAACGTTGTCATAAATATTTATTAATCCTTAATGTCTACCATACAATAACATTAATTAAATGCAACAACTCATTACTTTCCAAAGAATCCACAAATTAAACAAGCACAAACATTCCATGCAGCAATGCAGCGATACGTTAACTCCCAACTCTCGATGTGGCAACTCACCTTAATCAAGCAGAACGCACATGGTAAAATCCAGAGGGTTATTAATGGGTGAATGGTCGGTGGTGAGCCCCGTTTGAAGGATCAAAGTTTGAAGGGTGCGCATAAATGGTGATGTCAACACAGGTAGTTATTTTTGCTCAACAAGTCCTCAGAAGACGAATCCCTGAATCATCGCAGCATAGAGAAGAACCCGAGTCAGCCGTTAAAGCTGCACCATGGATAATGAAGATGGGAACTCCACGGACAATGCCACCGACTCACAGGAGTGGTTGGAGGGACGAATAAACTCCGAGGGTACGCATCGGCCAACCTGGCAGGTGCCTTTCAAAAGGCATGTAAATCATCCAAAATGGTGCCAATGAGGGACTACAAAGAGCTACAATGAAATCTTCGCCAAATAGCAAATGCAATATCCGAGACAGGTTCAACGAATAGTTGAAGGAGTTCAGCGGAGAAAGGCAGATATAAGAAGATATGGTTAGCTTAACCTCCACAGACTAGCTCAAATCACATTAATCCGTCATTTTAAAGGAATCAATGGGTCACTAAATCTTCCCAGGTGCGCATACAGAGGACCCCGATTCCTCCTTCACTGTATGTGTTGACTTTACAATGAAGTGCACCACTCAAAAACAGTGTTTGAGCTCAAGTGAAGTTCCAATGCCTGTTTCCTCATTTGTCCTTTGTCTCTTTCTTTTTGTTCTCCAAATGCTGTTGCCTTATCCCTCTTCATGTTGTTGTTGTTGTTGTTGTTGTTGTTGTTGTTACTTACGAGGAAACTTAGCAAATGTAACCTTTCTCAATCGCATTTAAATGAACATGCTGGCCTGTAACAATGTTTAAGTTGAAGGAGTAAAATATTTGGGTGAGGGAAAAATGTATGCCTGGTGTTTGCTTCATGGTTAGGGTGGTGGGCTTGGGATCCTAGGATCCTGAGTTCAAATCCTCCTTGGCTGTTGAATTAATAACAGGTGGGGTTGACTGCCTGTCATCCTTCTGAGGTCGGCAAAATTAATGCCAACTTGCTGGTATCCTGTGTTGGAGTGGTGAACCCGTCCAGGATTGTGCCCAATAGCCAAGGAGACTGCATAAGCAGCACCAACGCTCTGCACAGAGTATGGTCCCAATGGATGGATGAATGGAAAACGTGGTTGAGTGATAAACAACAATTGGAATGCAAATTTTAAAATTAATCTTGACCATGAATTTTGGACACCAAAATGACGAAAAATTTAAGTCGAGAACCAGGCTTCCATCGCAGAGCACAATGTCACAGTACCAAATTATGGTCGCATAATCTATCTATTAAAGTAGCCTTACTTTTGCGTCGGTACGTCCCTCTGTTTGTCATGCTCTTTTGATATTACAGCATTATGTGTAGTACTAGGCTAGGCCTCTTTGGACGTGCACGTCCTCCTGGTGTCCAGCACTCAACCCATGCCCTCGCTTTGTGGATCACAGTTGAATACGATAAACCATATATCTGTTATTTATCTGACTACCTGATGTCTGTAAGAGAAGGGCTGATTGCCAGATGCTGATGTCAGGATGATGGATTTCGTAAGATTGCAGTGTAGTGAGATGATGTTATCTCTGGGGTGTCATTATGATGTTATGTCTAGCGCTAGGCTAGGCATTTACGGGGGTGTATTGTTCACGACTCAATTGCATTTTGAATTGTAAATTGAAAAATTGAAAAAAACCCAGAAATGATGTAACATCTGATCCCTGGGAACGTAAAACAAATTCATAGTTTTTTTTTACGAATAAGTGTGCATATTACTAAAACTTGAAGCGCCCGTGGGAGTAGCTAGTCGGTTACGTTATTATCTTTACTAGTACGTGCCCGTAAAAAATAAATAAAAATAATAAATAAATAAACCACACAGGCCGTTTCTTCGCTCTCACGTGCCCGTACGTGCGTGACCCGGAAGTTCGATATTATTCACAGTTACGATTATTCGCAATTTATTTTTAATACCCAATTATTCAATTAGCGCCAACGTATTTTACCTTTTCGCAATGTCGTGGCAAGGAAAAACAAAAAGAGAAGAGAAGAGAGAGAAAAAATTTACGTCCTGGTTCGGAGCATACCAGCACTCTGATGTTCCCGAAATTTATACAACGTCTAATATGAAAACGATCATAACTTGGGCCATTGTGTTTATCTATAAATGCGCATAAGAAATCGAGAAATTATTAGAATACACGAAGTCATCACTCTCCGGAAGCCCGTACGTTGTAACCGTAATGGGGAACGTGGCTGAGGTTCCCTTCCTCATCGGCCACGCCCACGCAATAACGTGTCTTCCCATTAGTTGGTAAATAAATGGCCATAACTTGGGAAGCACTTGTCCTATTAATATCAAACCTTGAAAAGGCACATCCTCAGGTCCCCAGCAATATACCTGGAAAGTTTCAATTAGATCGGACCAGTGGTTGTCGAGAAACAGCGGTCACACACACAGACACACACACACAGATTGCTGGAATTATAGATAGATTTCAACGTGTAATTCAAAAGACAGGAATACTGTACAGTACTGTAAAGGGTGGGGATTGTAATACCCTCTCCCACCCGGAGCGGCACTACACCATACACATTTACATAGAGAATTTGCGTCCCCCCCCCCGCCCCCAAAGACCACTGGCAAAGATATCAACACCCCTATGCACTAATTGGGGTCAGGCTGATCCTATGTAGCAAGTCTCGATTTAATTGGCCAACAACTGCAGGAGGAGTAGCGCGACAAATATACACACACAAACACATACCGGCCCGTGAATTATAGTAAGGATTAAGGAAACAAAATCTTTCTGGAATAAAAAAAGTATTGTAAATATTGACTAGCTATCAATAAACTATTACCATACTGTAGCATTCATAAGTTTGTTGTTCAACTACCGTCAGCGAAGTGATGGGTTCAATGCTAGTACACAGCAAAAGACAATGGTTTGCATTCTGCAAAAGAGATGGAAGAGGACCCGTGGGAACGTGTGGGATGAAGAGACAAAATCACGGAGAGTAAAAAATCAAGGAGCAGCTCCTCCTCTGTTGTCTCAAAGTGAGTGGTATTCTAACATCTGTGGGCTCCATTATAACCGAACAGATATCTCGCTCTCTCAATCAGTACACTCATCACCACAAACATCCCTCTCTCTTCCACAGTTCTCCTAATGTTCCCCACTGTTTTGTCCTTCCCTCTCCCATCCCTCTTGTCTCCTGCTCCCCTTGTTGTGCGTTGATTGTTACCTCTCATACGAGCCTCGACAGTGTATACAAAAAAAACAAAAACCACACACACACACACCCTAGTGCTTGGCCTATATCGGCCATTTTTGGGGAATCAGCAGGATGCAGGCAGTGTGATTACCAGCTACAGCACTGACTGCATACAACCCAGAAACCTTGAGCAGCTTTCACCGAAAACAATGCTGCATTAATTGAGATGTTTCAGGGATATGTTCACAAACATTATTCTTGATAAAAAACTGCGTGTGACGGGTGGAAAAAAAAATATTCGGAAATTTGGAGAACACGGTAATACAGCAAATGGCTCGGAAATTGGGTCTTATTTCACAACTCACTCAGGATGGCGGAGCACAAACCACTCACTCAGGGTGAGGGAGCACAAACACAGGGTGCTCGGCAAGTGGCTTAAGCACTCGTGCAAGAATTCAAATTCAATGTTTGATAAGGAACGGTTGGCCAGGCTGTCGCTGTATACCACACAGGATCCCTTTAATTTTAAAACCGATCTTCACTGCACACGCAGCAGTTGATGAAATAGTGTTACCGTTGTGGGGGTAGATAGAGGAATTTCGTCGCAAAGTTAGGATTGTATTGAGTTGTTTGGTCCATGGACGTGTAGGAGACATCTCTGTAAATTAAGTAGGGAAACTGAGAGAATAAGTGCAACGTGTCACCATACAGAGGGGTGGTGCTGTGTTAATTAGATAAGGATTAAGTACAATTTCCCCCAGTATGTAATTTCCCCCATGTCTTTTTCCTATGTTTTTGCATTTAAAAGCCAGCAATGAAATAATTACGTTTTTATAACAACAACAACCTTAAGTACATGTGCATGTCCAAGCAGGTGAGAAGCCCCGCCTTCCCAGCTTCGTTCCAACAAGCCATGCCTGGAAGTGGATGATTGATGGGCGTGACGTCAGAAGCCAGGAAGAAGAGCAGTTGGTTTTGTTGGGTTGAGTTGGGTGTGAGGGTCGTGGTGGAGATGATGGAGCGAGGAGATGGCGTGTAAGATCAGGACATTACAGCTGGCTTTCCTTCGATGTTTTTATAAGGCTCCAGGTGTGAAGGAAGAGGAGGAAGGAGTACATGAATAAGTCAAAAGGGCATGTGGTTAGGGAAGAGTATTGATTATGGGGAATTTTAACTTGCCAGGGATAGACTGGGTAGAGGAACAGGGAAAGTGCAGAGCAGATGAGGATTTCCTCGTTTTTGTCCAGGATTTCTTTTTAACCCTGTTTGTAGATAAGCCCACGAAGGGGAGTGCAGTGTTCGACCTCCATTCAAGTAACAGTCCCAATATGGTGAAGGAGGTGGAGGTCGGGGAGCATTTTGGAGCAATTGACCATGACATTGTGTGTACAAAGATTCTGTTAAGGATTAGAGTTCAGGATAGTAGGGTAAGGTTATTAGATTTCACGAAGGCAAACTTTGAGGGTATGAGGAGAAAACTGGGTGATGTAGATTGGGAGACTCTAACAACAGGGAAATCAGAATCTGAGAAATGGGAAACCTTCAAGGACCAAATGTGTAGAGTGCAGAGTAAGTACATTCCAATGAGGTGTAAAACTGGAAGCAGAAAGAGACCAGGGTGGTTGAGTAATGAGATGAGGAATGCTATTAAGGAGACGCAAAAGGCATTTATTAGGTTTAAAATAACAGGACTGGAGTTAGATTTATATCACTATCTTTTTTATTTTTTTTATTTTTTTTATTTTTTTATTTTGTATACCTTTGTCGAGGCTCGTATGAGAGCTAAAACACAACTCACAGCAAGGGGGCATGAGACAAGAGGGGCGGGAGTGGAAGGGACAAAACAGTGGGGAACAGACACATTAGGTGAACTGTGGAAGGGAGAGGGATGGGGATGGGACGGAGAACATGGCGAAGAGAAGATGGACATTACAGGGACTTTCAGGAAGGAAAGCAGGGGAATTGAAGGAAGTGGGCTTGGGTGGATTATCGGGGGTAGAAAAGATCGAGGAGTTGGATGGGGGAAGATAAGAGGTGGTGGTGAACAGCTGTTTTGAAAGCCTGGAGGGAAGAATGGGAAAGAATAGAGTGAAGAAGTTTATTTCAAAGGCGGGAAAAAAGAGGAATGAAAGAGTAAAGATGAGCAGTGATTCGTGATTTTGGTAGTTTTACCAGAAGGGGGTTGTTGGCGGACCTTGAGCGCCCTGTGGAAATGTGGTGGGGACAAATCGCAGAGAGAGCAGGGGGGGGCAAGGCTGGAGAGGAGTCGGTAGAAGACAGAAACACCACCGACCAACCTGTGGTGATTGAGTGAGAGGCCCAAAGACTCAGCTTCATTGCGGGAGATGCCGATGATCTTAAATGCCCTGGTTTCGACAGCGTGAATCCGAGAAAGGTGGGAGGCAGGAGCACCAGCCCAGAGGGGAGCGCAGTACTCCATCAGGCTACGGACAAAAGCTTTGTAAGTGGTCAGGAGCTCAAGAGGGCCGAGGAAGGACTTTGCACGACGGAGGATTCCCAGTCGGCGACTGGCTTTTGAGGCGAGGTTGGAAATGTGACTTTCCCAGGAAAGGTCATGGCAGATGGTGAGACCCAGAAGCTTGAAAGAAAAGACTTCTTCCAGAGGATTGTTGAGAAAGTGGATGGGGGCGGGGGGGGGGGGGGTTCTAAATGGTCCTTTCGAAGAGACATAGTGAGAGTGTGAGATTTGTCTGGATTGAAAGACATGTTCCACGTGTTGGATCAGTTTGTGATTTTATCCAGATCTGCTGTGAGCGAAGAAGCTGCTGCTTGCCGGTCTGAGGGATGACAGATGGTACGGCAGAGGGTGGAGTCGTCGGCAAAGAGAAATAGAGGATTTTCCAGAGAGTCCGAGAGATCGTTGATGAAAACCAGAAAAAGAAAGAGGGGATGAAAGAACTCCATTTAGGGCCACACGTTGACTGCGACAGGAGAGGAAGTCTGCGAGCCATGAGTGGAGATGGCCTTGAATACCATGGGAAGAGAGTTTGGTGAGTAGTGCAGGGTGCCAGACTGTGTCAAAAGCACGTGATATGTCCAGGGATACAGCTCGGATTTCCTGTCTGGCATTGAGGACCTCCATCCATTGATGGGAGAGCAGAAGCAGCATATCCAGGGTAGAGTGACCTGGTCTGAAACTATCGGAGTAAACAGGGGCCAGTTCAGAAAATAACTTGGAAAGCCACAAGAGAGTTTGAGAAGGACATGGCTTAGAATGTTAAACATAATAGCAAGGCTTTCTTTAAGTATATCAGGGGAAAATAACAGGTTTGGACCAGTGTCGGCCCATTGAGGAACAACACCGGGAGAGTGGTTGGTGATGAAAGTGAGATGGCAGGCTTATTAAACAGGTATTTTTCTTCGAGTTTTACACAAGAACAGTCAGGAGAATTGCCAATAGCTGAGAGTATTGATCAGGGAGGTGAGGAAGGGCTTTCACAGAAGATCCAGGTTGGAGTTGAGGAAGTAAAGGAACAGCTCGGTAATCTAGGAGTAGATAATGTCCAGATAAAATGTCCAGATAAAATAGTCCAGGTAATAAAATGTCCAGGTAATAGTCCAGATAAAATGCAACCGAGAGTGTTGATGGAGGTGGATGAGCAGGTAAGCAAGATGTTAACGGATATTTTCAATAGTTCCTTGGAGTCAGGACAGGTACCGGAGGATTGGAAAGTTGCAAATGTAATACCATTATTTAACAAAGGATCCAGAGAAGAATTGGGAAACTATAGACCTATTAGTTTGACTTCAGTTGTGTGGAAGGTGTTGGAGACATTAATTAAGGACCAGATGAGGAACCATCTATCTATAATTCCAGCAGTGTGTGTCTGTGTGTCTGTGACCGCTGTTTCTCGACAACCTCTGGTCCGATCTAATTGAAACTTGCCAGGTATATTGCTGGGGACCTGAGTATGTGCCTTTTCAAGGTTTGATATTAATCGGACACGTGCTTCCCAAGTTATGGCCATTTATTTACCAACCAATGACAGGACACGTTGCTGCGTCGGCGTGGCCGATGGGGAAGAGAACCTCAGCTGCGTTCCCCATTATGGGTTACAATGTACGGACTTCCGGATAGTGATGACTTCGTGTATTCTAATAATTTCTCGATTTCTTATGCGCATTTATAGATAAACACAATGCCCCAATCCAGTCGTCGTTTACGAGAGCGAAGGAACGGCCTGTGTGGTTGTTTGAAAGTTTTTTTGTTGTTGTTTTTTGTTTGTTTTTTTCTTCTCTTCTATTCTTTGTGTTTTTCCTTGCGATGACATTGCGAAAACGCAAAATACGTTGGCACTAATTGAATAATTGGCCATTAAAACTAAATTGTGAATAATCGTAACTGCGATATGCGAACTTCCGGACAGCGAGGACTTAACTTCGCGAAGGCCGATGCGCGGCCGGCCGACGATGACGTCACGTGCCGTGCCAGTTACGATGGGGATCGATCGGTGCCTTAGTTACCGTGGCGTATGAGTGGCAATGGTCAATGGCAGCGAATGTCATGACAAGCAAAGACAGGGAGGTAAACTTGATTTTAATTAACTCTGTGTGTGTAAGTATCACAGCAGTTGTTACTTCAATGCAAGCGATAATTCGTGGAATGCATGTGAACATTCCGTACGGGCACGCACCACTTCCGGATAGTGATGACTTCGTGTATTCTAATAATTTCTCGATTTATTATGCGCATTTATAGATAAACACAATGCTCCAATCCAGTCGTCGTTTACGAGAGCGAAGGAACGGCCTGTGTGGTTGTTTCTGGTTCGTGGTTTGAAAGTTTTTTTTTGGCGGGGGGGTTGCACGTACGGTGACGCATGTACGGGCACTCACGTACGGGCACGCGAGAGCGAAGGAACGGCCTGTGTGGTTATTTCTGGCTCGCGGATTGAAAGTTTTTTTTATTGTTATTATTTTTTTTTTTTGCACGTACGGCCATGCACGTTTGGGCACATACTAGTTTAAACAAATTCAAACTAATTAAAGGTAGTCAGCATGGGTTTACCAAAGGTAGTTCCTGTCTAACAAATCTTTTAGAGTTCTATGAAGCAGTGTCTGATTGAGTGGATGATGGAAAGGCAGTGGACATCGTATATCGAGACTTTAAGAAGGCATTTGATAAGGTACCACATCGGAGGTTGTGAGCCAAAATGAGGGCTTGTGGAGTGGCTGGTCAGGTTGTTATTAGGTTTTTTTGTATACACTGTCGAGGCTCGTATGAGAGCTAACCAAAGTGAGGGCTTGTGGAGTGGCTGGTAAGGTAACTAATTGGATTAAGCAAAGCAAACTGGCTTAATGGTGGTAAGCAAAGAGTGGCTGTGAGTGGGAGGATGTAAGTAGCGGGGCACCTCAGGGATCAGTACTCTGACAATTGCGATTCATTATTTACATCAACGATTTTGATAGTGGGGTAAAGAGGAAGCTTTCCAAATTTGCAGATGGCACAAAGCTTGGAGGTAAAGTGGATAGCAGAGGGGGCGGTGATCAGATTCAGGAAAGTATTGACACTTGCATAGATTGGGCAAAAGATTGGCAGATGGAATTTAACCTGAGCAAGTGTGGAGTGTTGGGGATGGGAAAGATCAATGAAAATAGAGATTACACGATGCAAGGGGTAATTTTGGAGCATGTTACACAGGAGAAGGATCTGGGGATGCTAACAGATATGGGAGGTAAGCAGGCAGTTCAGTGCCAGGCACATACAGTTAAAGCAAATAGGGTTTTGGGTTGTATTTGGAGGGGGGTCACATTTAAATCAAAAGAGGTGGTGTTAACATTGTACAGGAATTCAATGAGGCCACAGTTGGAATATTGGGTTCAGTTTTTTTGGTCACCACAACTCAAGAAGGACATAGATGCCATAGGGCTCCAGGATCATTGGTATCCAAGGACATCTCCACTTGTGGCTTGCAGACTCCCTCTCCTGTCGCACTCAATGTGTGGCCCTAAATGGAGTTCTTTCATCCCATCTTCCTATCCAGGCTAGAGTTCCTCAAGGTAGTGTTCTGGGCCCTGCTCTTTTTCTTGTTTTCATCAATGATCTCTCCGACTCTCTGGAAAATCCTCTTTATCTCTTTGCTGATGATTCCACCCTCTGGCATACTATCTGACATCCATCAGATCGGTAGGTGGTGCCTCTTCACTCTCTGCAGACCTGGATAAAATCAGAAGCTGGTCAAACACTTGGAACATGTCTTTCAATCCTGACAAAGCTCACACTCTCACTATGTCTCTCCGAAAGGACTGTTTAGAACCCCCCCCCCATCCACTTTCTCAACAATCCTCTGGAAGAAGTCCTTTCTTTCAAGCTTCTGGGTCTCACAATCTGCCATGATCTTTCCTGGGAAATCCACATTTCCAACCTGGCCTCCAAAGCCATTCGCCGACTGGGAATCCTCCATCGTGCAAAGTCCTTCCTCGGCCCACCTGAGCTCTTGACCACTTTCAAAGCTTTTGTCTGCAGCCTGATGGAGTACTGCTCTCCTCTCTGGGCTGGTGCTCCTGCCTCCCAACTTTCTCGGAATCACGCTGTGGAAACAAAGGCATTTCGGATCATTGGTATCTCCCGCGATGAGGCTGAATCTTTGGACCTCTCACTCTCTCTCACTGCAGGCTGGTCGGTGGTCTTTCTGTCTTCTACCATCTCCTCTCTAGTCTCGCCCCCCCCTGCTCTATCTACGATTTGTCCCCACCATATTTCCGCAAGGCGCTCAAGGTCCGCCAACAACTTCCTTCTGGTAAAACTAGCAAAATCACGAATCACTGCTCATCTTCACTCTTTCATTCCTCATTTTTTCCTACCTTTGGAATAAACTCCCTCACTCTATTCAATCCCATTCTTCCATCCAGGCCTCCAAAACAGCTGTTCACCACCACCTCTTATCATCCCCCATCCAAATCCTCGATCTTTTCTACCCCCATTAATCCACCCCAAGCCAACCTCCTTCAAATTCCCTGCTTTCCTTCCTAAAGTCCCTGTAATGTCCATCTTGTATTCCCCATGTTCCCTGCCCCATCCCTCTTCCTTCCACAGATATAATGTCTCTGTTCCCCACTGTTTTGTCCTTCCCTCTCCCACCACTCTTGTCTCATTCCCCCCCCCCCCCTTGCTGTGCGTTGTGTTAGCTCTCATACGAGCCTCGACAAGGTATACAAAAAAAAAGAATTATTCAACAGAGTAGACAGTGATAGGGCCAGGGGTCATAGCCTGAGAGTAAAGAAGAGGAGAGTTAAGACAGTAGCAAGGCAGGGCACTTTTACTCAGAGAGTAGTTAACGCGTAGAATGGCCTACCTGGAAAGGTAGTGACAGCAGAAAAAGTAGATAAGTTTAAATTAGAATTGGATTGGTATCTAGAAGTTATGGAGATCGAGGGGTATGGGGATGTTGATCGGACTTTTCGGTAGTTTGAGCATTGATGGGTAATTGTGTGCATGTGTATGGAGTTCTGTTGGTGGGGGTCTTGCCAAAGGGGGTTGTGTGGTTGATGTTGTGTGTTTTTAACCAAGCCCATGCCCGCTCCCCTGAAGGGAAGAAAAAAAAAAATACAAAAACTCCCAAAAATAAAAATAAGTAAAAATTTCATTTAATTAATTAAAAACTTTTTTTGCATTTTCTTCCTTGGTTCTTGTGTAGATAAATTAGTATGGTGTTCTTGCAGACATGATAGTTTGAATGGCCTCCCGCATGTTAGATTTCCTTGAATGATGCATGAAGAAGATGGCACGATTCTCGTGTTCATGATGCGGTGAATTGGCTCGTGTGATGGAGCAAGATGCTGGCCATTGACTCTTGGCTGGGTCGTGAGAGACTGACCTCAAACCTTGTGAATATCACCGAAGGGAGCGACGCCATTCTGTAGACAGCAGTGGTGTCAGCAAGCATGATCAACGAGGAAGTCACGCGGCAGTTGGTGAGCCCTGGGGATGAACACCACCTCACCAATTACCTCACATACATTTCCCGCCCAGAGAGCGGCTCGGCACAATTTTGGGCGCATCTTCCCATGCAGGACGAAGCACCTCGATCCCAAAGCTCAATAAAGACCATCTCTGGACAAAGCTAAGTGCCAGAATAAAGGGAGGATTTTCTTTTGTTTTGTTTTCCCCTTGTCTATTAAAGTCCATATGTAGAGGCACCTCTACTTTCGACTTTCATTTCCCTCACGTATTATTCTTGCATTTTGAGCTATTACCCTTGTAATTATTTGTTAATTTTCATGAAATCCACATGGTTATTTTGAGTTGCTGGTGTCCATGTATCTGTCTTGGGTTTGAGTATTTACCCCTTGTGCTGTGCTTCCGTCGTGTACGTACATGTGTCACCCCTGCCTCTCCCACGAGTGCTACAATCTCTGAGGATCACATGTTCATCCCAAAGGAAAACCGCTCGGAGATCCAGCCTGGTCGGTGTTAACTCCCGTCCACCACAATTGTGTTGGTGGGATTAACTGAACGGCTCGAACCACGACAATATAATGACTTAATGAAATATAATTACTTCATCCACAAAAGAGTTGCTGCTTATGCAGAACAACCCTGGTGATGTCGCATAGTTCAATCGCCTGTGAAATAAACATGGCAGAAAATGCGCCATTTTGCCTGCTCGTTTATGCACGTCTCGTGGTACATTGGTTCGGGGTCCACGCAAATGTAATAAAAAATTTTTTAAAACGTCCATTTTTTTTCCAGATTTGCCTTGATTCTCTGTAAAGCACCTCGCGAAACCTCCGGAAATATAGATACATATCTGGCAGATGCTATGGATAGGCAGTTCCTTTGGGGGACAGGGCACAAGGTGGAGCAATGAATGCATTAAATCATATAGCGCAATGAAGCTGGTTAATTTTGGCACGTTCCTAAATTTTTTGTTCACTCAAAATAATTCTCCAAGGAGTAGAAAAAGGTAAGTTTAATGCTTTGGAAATTTCATGTTTTCTTATGTATGTCTGGAGAAGGAGGGAACAAAGCCTTGCTTGCTTAAAGTAAATAGGTATATCAGCTTAGTTATAAGACTCGTTATTTCTTTAAATTATTAGATTTCACAACAGATTTCGACAATTATTTCATCCGGATGATATCTGATCCTCAAAACCGAAATAATATTTCGATGATATATACTGTAATTAGTCCGTGAGAGTCGATCGTGTTAAATCGTATCATATAATGCATGAAATTGCTCCAAGCTCCTAATTTAAAAACTATAGTACTTACAAAAGCGATGTACACAACGATTCATAGCTATGATGAACGGGCATTCGATAATATGAGTGAGGAAAGTGAAAAAAAAACTTTATCATTAAGAAATCGTTGCGGCCTGTTCCAAGTCAAGGTATGGTTGAGCAGGCCAAAAAAACATGGCGGCTTCAGACCCCAGCAAGGTTACCCAGGAAATGCCTTAAGACCCCAAAGAGCAAGGTGATCAAAGATTTCCCGATGAAAGATATAATTAAATAAGGCTGTTAATTATCTTCAAAATGGGTGTTTTAAATTAACCCAAACACCCAATTTTCACTCATGCACTTCCTTGGAATTTTCTTAGTATGCATGCAAAGTTTCAGGCTGCTTGGTTTAATGGTTTGGAGTGATGGAGGAGACACACACACACACACACACACACACACACACACACACACACACACACACACACACACACACACACACACACACACACACACACACACACACACTTATATAGATATACTGTATATATATATAT
>NC_140964.1:102552783-102595283 GCF_056783735.1 Eptatretus burgeri | reverse complement strand
CAGTGCTGGAGAAATAGCTTTTGTTTTCGTTACACCAACATGGAAAAGTCCTCCAAGATTGTCACCTATGGCATCCTCAATTTTAATCATTTTTTTTTCATTCCCAGACCATGTGACCGATCAAAACAAAATTTCAAATTCAAGTTTGTATGGTGATTAGATGCCATTAAAAAAAATGCTTCACGTTAATCGGATATTTTTTTTAACGTCAGTGGTTGGCCAACCGCTTCACTGATGACATCACCTTATACAATTTTTTTGCACCATGGGTCGTCGATCATAACCTGACAAGGATCAAATCAATAACATTTGTGGTTTCAGAAAAAGTTTTTGAAGTTTTCGGTTAAAACCTTGCTGATTGCCATGGTGATTGCAAAATCAAACTCAGAAAGAATATTAATCAGTTCCCATTTGCCCCGACATTCCTGTGCAGTTTCAACTGAATCGGAGCAGCAGTGCCGATGCTACAGCTTTCACAAAAATTTGCAGAAAGAGCAATAATGAAAATACCGATACCAATAGGAGACCAAGCATTTGTATGCTTGGTCCCATAAAAACATTTCAAAACTAGAAGGGCAATCGGGAGAGCGCATACCTCCTCCACGTAATGCCTTATCCTTGAGAGTATTTTGGGCCCATTACGTTTTTGAAATATCATGCAATACATGACTATATCATCTTTGACCCTATCTCTCAATGGTGAAGAATCACTTTAAAAATTAATTCATTCTCATATCCAGATACAGATTCAGATCTTCACTAAAATCTAATTAATTCGTCCTTGCTACACACACAACCTGTCGACCAAGTTTCATCCGAATCCGTCCACAACTTCTTGAGATATCCTGCACACAGACAAACAAACAAGAAGAAGACGTCGTGCAGAACATGATATTGCAAAATCCATAAAACAAATTTGACCTCAAAAATAATTGGTGGTTGAATTAAATGACCAAATATGCAACTCCTCTTCAAATTTCAAGTCAATCGGATTAAAATTTACAATTTCACAAATTCGGCCCAAGTTGTTCTATTGGTCAATGTTGACCTCCAAAATAATTGGCTGGTTTAATTTAGCGACCTAAAATATATATCCTCTTCAAATCACAGGTCAATCGGATGAAAATTGAGGAATTTAGAAATACCACCTTAGTTGGTGACCTTGGGCCTATGTTGACTTTTTGACCTAAAAAAGAAAAAGGCTTCTACGATGTGGTGACGTTTCGTGAAGATCGGTTTAAAATTGTGACCTGTCGGTGATAAACAAACACAGCATAACAAAATTGGCTGACCGATATACTTAAAATATCTTCGATTTTGAAAGTAACAAACAAGTGGACCCAAGCATAATTCCCACTCCCTCAGCGAGAGTAAAATGTCGGAATGGTTCGAAAAATTAAAAAAAAAATACGGCAAACATGATGCCACAATACAACACCACAATCCTCTTTTGGATTACCATCATATCTTTTGACATTTTACTTTTGTTGTGGGATTGTGATGGATGAAGAATAATGACAGCACAATACGATACCACATCACGACACTACAATACTCTTCTGATTTAGCATCACGATATCTTTCGACGTTGTTTCATCACATCCCCACAAAAAGTAACATGTCAACAGATATTGTGATACTAAACCAGAAGAGGATTGTGGTGTCGCAATGTGGCATTGCAATGTGGTATTGTAATGTGGTGTCATTCCAACCTTGTTTAGTTGTTTTTTTGAGATTTCATCCCTTTATGTTTTTACATTTTAAAAAACACGAGCCAAACCCGCGCTCCGCGTGAAGTTTCTAGAGTGAGAGTTCATTAGGACGTCAATATATCCAGTGTTCACAATGTGATTTACAGAATTTCTTTATATACAATGTTTCTTGTTACATTTTTGTTGTGTCAAATGCACCTTCTGAGGTAGTCAGCATGTGCAGAAGAGGGTTTTCATTGCAGATGCTGTTTTCTCAGAGTGGCATTTCACCTCTCAGCGGTAATGGTCTGTCGAAGACAGACGGAATGACGTCAGCGAATGACCGATGATGTCATGACGTCATTACGCCTCTCAGCGGTGACGTCACACGTCGCCATGCAAATGAATGTAAAAATTAGAAAAGCGCCAAAAATTCCCAAACCTGTCCATCTGACGTGATCTCACATAGCCCATGCTGTACATTAGACCACAGACCACCCACATGCCGAAAGTGACGACAATCCGTGCGGCAGTTTCGGAGGAGATACATCCACAAAATATGGCTTAGCGTATTAATATAATATATATATATATATATATATATATATATATATATATATATATATATATATATATATATATATATACTGTATTCATATGGGCAGATATGCATTGCGAATGCTCGTCAGCTTTAACATATGTTTTTTCCTTTCTGCACTCTGGATTCGATCCATTTCCTACACAACACCACATAATTAATACTGTCCTAGTTTCTTTCTTGACTGGTTTAGCAGAGAATTTGGCACAGCCAGGTCAAAGGACGCATCCAAATACCTCTGGGTTCCTAAGGGTGTAGAGTTAGCAAAGCGTTGATTGGTCTCTGCTTAACGACAGGACACGGCACATAACGTTGGTTTGCTCGGCCAATTAACTTCCGTTGCGCAGCCATCAGAACGTTTCCCCTTCTGCTGCATCTCACAGGTATGGTAAACCGACACTGGCCAGAGGTGAGTGTTGCGGATGGTGTCCGTGATCTATTTACAAACGCTCAGCCTCTCAAAGTTATCCGAGGCGATCTCCTTGACAATATTATTATGCTATTATCATTATTCAGCCTCCGCAGTAGAATGTGGTGGGGGCGGGGAGGCTTTTTTCTGTTGTCGGGTTTGTTTATATAATTAGCACTCCAATTTTTAGTGTTATACCAGAGTTTATTAGACCCTGAGGAATACTAGACCACCATTTAATTTTTGTTTTTGGTTTTCTTCCTGCATTCCCAATTTCTGAACTGTATCAATTTCTGAGCTGTATCTCGGAGCCAGCTGGGACTTTCCGAATGAAATTTTGCATCGATAATGGGAATAGAAACTATGCAGGCTTGATGTAATATTTTGACTTTGACGTAATTGAGGTCATGACCCAATTATAGACATTTTAACATTTTTCACCAAAACTCAATTACGGTTTGTCAAATCAGAATGAAATTGCCCTCTCGAGATATCCTGGTGTTGAGTTTTATGCAAGGTGCGTTTACGCTTTATTTACATCATACCTCTCCGAGTTAAAGGTCAAGGTCAAATGGCGGACTGAAAAAAGGTGTTTTTTTTGTCCGCACAATTTTGCCAATGCGGAGTTTCAAAGAACACTTGGCCTACCAAGATGGTCTTGCATCATAATAGTTGATCTGCACTGAAGATGTGCGCCAGATATTTGATTGCTGTCCATGACCTGCTTTTTCGGATTTTGACCTAATTAACAAAAAACACCTTTTTGGTAATAACTTGAATACTTTTCCTCCAATTTCCATGATGTTGAGTTTTGTGGATAAATTGTGGATGGGGACATATTTTCATAATTTACACTCTATCCAGAAATATTAAAGGTCATGGTCATTTCATGGTCCGAAAAAAAGGCAATCATTTGATTGTGGGCAAAGGGTAAGTGGCGAGTGATCGCCGAGGTTAAGCCTGGTGATTGCTTTGTGATCGCAGATGTCTAGTTATTATTATTAATTGTGCTTTATTTCTCAAGACACAAACCCTGTTTGAATCACATGGTCTCCTGGTTTATTTGTGCATGACCCTTTGCGATCGCATCATCCAAAGACGAACAATTGGCCAAACAGTTAGCTCTTTCTCTATCGAGCATATGCAAGACCAAAGTCCCACTGGGCTGAAATCGTATACAGCCTGCAGCACTAACGCATAATGCTTGGGCGGCTCAAAGACCTCACAAGTAGGTAACACAGCATCAGAGGCCCGGGACCCTTTTCGGAGTTACAATCTGTCTGGCCGGCGTGGCCATGGTTTAACGCCCCCTGACATTCGGCTATCAAAGACCAGGACGCGTGGCATTAAAATAGCAGTCGGAGTTGGAATCAAACTTCAGTTTTGGCCAGTCAAACCGCTCCAACAATATTTTATGCAGATAAATTTGACCGTACATATATATATATATATATATATATATATATATATATATATATATATATATATATATATATATATATATATATATATATATATATATATACATGACAACAGAGTATCGTGCACAACATGAATATCAAGAAAATGATTTGTGACTTTTTAACTCGAGAAGAGTTCTGTTTGTCACTTTTTCTTCACAACGAGCAAATATGAAAGTTGTGTTTAAAATATCACTTGAAACATACATGTGCAAATTCATTCAAACTATTTCTTTCGATTCACACATATCATGATGCAACTACACCTGAATGTTTATATGGATTTCTGTCTGCAGTTAGCCCTCAGAGGTAACAAAACATAATCAATTTTAGTTTAGGTGAGCTGATGCGATCAAGCAGTATCTGTAGGTGAGTGAGTCAGTCAGTCAGTGAGTCAATTAGTCAGTCTGTAAACACTTCAGTCATTATCGCTTGAACCAAACACCCAATTTTGATGAAACTTGGCCACAAGCTTCATATCTGATGCCTAACGACGGTGTATTGATCGATTCAAAATCTGCGCTCATTAAGGAGGTCTATGGGGGGGGGGGTTGATCCCCTGCCCCCCCCCACTCCCCAATAGGTATTTGCTTTCTTTTCCAAAGCTACATATACAATTTCGATGAAACTTGATCACAACCTTCATCAACCAAAATGTACCAAATTATATTGACCCCATCAAAATCTGCATTCATTAAAGGATGTACGTCCTGACGGGCGTTGAACCACCCCAAAATACGTATTTGTTCTCTTCTCCGAAACTCGACCCAATTTCGATGAAAGTTGATCACAACCTTCATCACCCATGACCTACCAAAGTGTATTGACCGCATCAAAATCTACGCTCATTAAGGGGGTCTATGGGAGGGTTTTGACCCCCAAAATACGTGTTTGCTCTCTTCTCCAAACTACACACACAATTCCGATGAAACTTGACTACAAACCTCATCACCCGTGTTGTACCAAACATTGTTCATGACATTTTAAAAATTCGGGGTCGACGGGGGTTATCCCCAAAATATGTCTTTGCTTTCTTCTCTGAAACCATATATGCAATTTCAATGAAACTTCGCCATAAGCTTCATCACCCGCAATGTACCAACGTTTGTTCATGCTATTTAAAAAAATCGGAGTCGGGGGGGGATTTAAGGGGGCGGGGGGGGGGCGGTGGTTGCTCCCCAAATCGGAATTTGCTGTAACATTGGTTCATTGGTAGGTACATTTTGCTGATTCCATCCCACATTGACTTCCTCCTCAGTATCATTATTCTACCAGGTGAGTGAACCAAGGGTATTGCCCCTATATTTTATTATATCTAAACTCTGTGCTCCATTTCCTTTTCTTTCCCGACAATGGTCACGGTGTTGATGAACATAACTCGGGGACACTCCTGTCTGCTCGGACAAACCAACACCTTTTCTTCCATGTCCTGCATATTGATGGTCTCACGCACAGCCACGGACAGGCCATGCATGGACTGAGTGTCCTCCAGGCACTCATGACAGTTGGTGCAACCCAGTGGACCTCCTATGCCTCCACCACCAGCAGTCACTGGCGCACATTGTAGGGTAGAGCCTGATTGTATTGGGACTGGTGGCAGGTGGAGCCAGGTCGACTCCAAGTAAAGCATGACCCGTGAGTCAGTAGGGGACTCCACTAACATCCCGGGCTCGTCATAATCTGCACCGGTCTTTCTTGCGGTATCGAATGCAATCCCGGACCCAGGCTGTAGGACCAGGTCGTGCCCCAAATGCAGGTTGAACAGTGTGATATTGGACAATGAAGCAACGAGAGCAGTATTCGGCTCCCCTGGCCACCTTTGGCACTGCTGTGTGGATCATCCGACATCTCCGCCAGGGTGTCAGCATAGTATTGCTCAGGGCAATGTCCATCGGGATGAACCACGTGCGTCCCGGTCACCACTTCCAGCGCTGCACCTGACAGTGGGAGACTGCTCACAGCTGCAGCCAGGTAGCGACCCGCTCCGGAACATGTCGCAAAGATTGCAGGCTCGGTCCATGATTGTGGTCCACTCACTCGGTGGGATGGGATCGGATTAGGTTGCAGCGCTCTTGGTGGGGGCACCAAGATCGTCTGGCCCGGGTTTAGACCCTGGTGTTATGACACGGGTGGCTCCTCACACTTCACGAGACTTGTGACATCCGGTGACCCACATGGGTTCTGGATGGGTCGCCACTCGCTCCATTGGAGATGCGACTCAGAGCCGCGAGTGGTGGGAAGATGAGCGAACGGTCTTCATGCTCACCATCCAGGCCAGAAGAGTTGAGAGACGATTCCGCCCCAGAGTTTAAACTGCCTGTAGTGACTCATAAATTTTTCTTTACTCATTAATTCATTGTTTTTTTAATTTTGCGAATATTAGTAATAAAGCAAACACGTGAACTCTCGTAGCCAATCAGATGCATCCTTCCAGAGAGCCAATCAACGCAAGGGATGCTGGAAGGCCAGTACAAATGAGAGCTCATCATCATCATGACATGTTAGAAGCTTGCACACCTTTACTTGCAAGCCTTTTTCTCATCCTTATTCACGAGTTACTCATCCATCCATCCATTGGGACCATACTCTATATCCAGAGCGTTGGTGCTGCCTAAGCAGTCTCCTGGGCTATTGGGCACAGTTCTGGACGGGTCGCCACTCCGACACAGTATACCAGCATGCTGGCACTCATTTTGCTGACCTCAGAAGGATGGCAGGCAGAGTCAACCCCACCTGGTATTAATTCAACATCCGAGTGGGATTTGAACTCAGGATCCCAGGATCCCAAGCCCACCACCCTAAAAATTAAGCCAACAGCAGGCATACGAGTCACTCAACATGTCAATATTTAATAGTGATTTTTGTTCGACATTCCCAAGACTATTGAGTGAAGTGGATTTTGTTTGTTTGGCAAAACAACCACGACGACAATAAACGAGTCTCTTCTGCTTGCCATCTTCGACACCATTCTAAAGCTGCAGCGGCTCAACACCAATAAATCCTTCGTTCTTCACCAACCGCTGGAGAAACTATGATGGAGTAATCATCAGCTGGACTTCATTTCCAACACGTCATTGCATTTTAAATTTGGGAGCACGTTTTGCTGGAAAAGGAGGAGGAGAAAGGATTTTCTCATCTCCATACATCAAAACAGGTGTTTCTGGTTCAACATCCATGTAAACCGGGTGTCTGTTTTTGCTGGTGTCACAACTCCTCTGCTCATCAATTTGCACGACATGCAAGGGAAGGTTTCCCCCCTGTATTTTCCCTATGCTGAGATGAACATGAGAGCCCGACCAAAAGGAACTTCGGTGGCTTTTCTGGGAGACAATATTTTCTGTCATTGAGTCATGAGTGTATCTCTATAACCTCTTTAAGGTTATAGGTTAAGCCTGCCACCCTCAATGACAGCAGCATTAGATTCGTTGTGGTGGAGTGGGGTGTGGGGCAGAAATGTCGTGAAGGAAACTGAATCAACAAACCTGACATAGATTCCGGAAGGACATGGATTCCAAAGAGAGGGTTCAGTGCATGACTAATAGATTGATTTTGGGCCAAGCTCGACTCAGCTATGAGGAGCGGATGAAGGAGACAGGGCTTAATACACTAGAAAGGAGGCGGTTATGAGGGGATATGATTATTTTTGGCAGTGCTGAAGGTGCTGATGATGTATGTGCTTGCCCCATTTATTTCTTCTCCACTGCTCCACCCAAGAACACTTCCATCCCCACTACTCCACCCCCATACCCCTTCCATCCCCACTGCTCCACCCTCAGGCCCCTTCCATCCCCGTTGCCCCACCCCCAGACCCCTTCCATCCGCACTGCTCCACCCCCAGACCCCTTCCATCCCCACAGCTCCACCCTTAGAACCCTTCCATCCCCACTGTGCCACCCCCAAACCCGTTTCATCCGCACTGCTCCATACCCGGACCCAATCCATCCCCACTTCTATACCGCCAGACCCCTTCCATCTCGACAGCTCCACCCTCAGACCCCTTCCATCCCCACAGTTCTACCCTCAAACCCCTTCCATCCACACTGCTCACCCCCCAGACCCATTCCATCCCCATGGCACCCGCCCCAGACCTCTCACATCCCCACTACTCCACCCCCAGATCCCTTCCATCCCCACCTGCTCCACCTCCAGATCCCTTCCATTCACACTGCTCCACCCCCAGACACATTACATCTCCATCATTTCACCCAGACCCGTTCCATCCCCACTGATTCACCTCCAGTCCCTTCCCATCCATACCTGCTCCATCCCCAGACCCTTTCCATCCTCACTGCTCCACCCCAGACCCCTTCTATCCTCACTGCTCCACCCCCAGATCCCTTCCATCCCCACTACTCCACCTCCAGACACATTACATCTCCATCGTTCCACCCCAGACCCCTTCCATCCCCACTGCTCCACCTCCAGACACATTACATCTCCATCGTTCCACCCCAGAGCCCTTCCATCCCCACTGCTCCACCTCCAGACCCCTTCCACCTCCACTGCATCCCATTCAGCACCTTGAATTATTTGCTCTCTCACAAGTCTCAAGACCTTCTAAGGGAATTATTGGATGCATGGATTCTTCCCAGTGACCCCTTCCAGGCTTCCAGTGCACTTCACCTCTTTTCTTCCTCTTTTCTTCCGTTTGTGGACCTGCCTTCAAGAGCCAGGTAATCCCCATCTTCCCTCCAGGGCTTCAAGCATGCAGGTCACCTCATGTCATCCCCAATTCCTACTCACAATCCTTTCTATCCCCATTAACCCAGCCCTCTTCCTTCCAGGTTAATGTTCGCACTTTGTTCATTCCTCCATTTGTGACCCCAGTCCCCACCATCACTTCCTTGCCGTTTTACTCTTCATCACCCTGCTCTTCCATGACCTTCGACCTTGTACACATTATCTGCACCGAACCGTGAAGGTCGGTAACAGATCTATATGATGTTTCGGTGACGCTACAGGTAACACACACCTCAATGCTCATGTTGCTGCTACACACGGATGTGCACTTCCTCTGGTAGTCTGTACAGCACCCTCCACAATGTCGCACGGGCACACCAGATGGCCTAAAGGTGGCATACGATTGTTGTGGTAACTCAGTGGCTATGTCGACAAGGACATTGTGTGGTTGGCAGTCGGTAAACCGAACTGTGTCCTCCAACTTCATGACTGTGGACAGAACAAAGAGGCTGGAAGAATGGAGGTGCAGTATGTTTTTACCTTCGCCGAAGGAGAGGGTATTGCATTTGGGTCTGTATCTCTGTCTGTCTTTCTGTCTGTTTGTTTGTTTGTCCACACAGAATTTTTTTGTTTTTCTCTGCAACCGCTTGTCGGATTGAGACAAAATTTTCACCATAGGTGCGACTACTCATGTAGAATGTTTTAATCATAATTATGATGTCATAGGTCGTGTGGTGTGGTAGCCAAATGGGAAAAATTTGGACCTCTGAATCTCTGAAACCAGATGAAGGGGAAAAAATTGAAACTTGGTACATGGCAAGTACTCATGGGGATTAAGTGTCATTTTTTATGACATCATTGGTGCCTTTTTTGTGATGTTATAATTAAATATGTAGAACACTACATCTGATCAGTATGAAAATAATTTTTGAGGGTCATCTCAGGATAAAATGGTCCACAGAAAAACCTTTGACGTTTTCGGTCACATAATTCGTCAGCCATATTGTTTTTTATAAAACCTTCAAAAAAAAAATAACCTTCAAAAATCTTCTTCTCTGAAGTGACTGAACAGATCGAGGCAAAAATGTACACGTATGACCGCCGATCCATGAGGAACAAAAGGTTCACACAAAATGTGCAGGAAGTGGTGGAGGTGCAGCGGGTGCAGGCAGTGGCAGAAATGCAGTGGGTGCAGGCAATGGCAGAGGTGCAGTGGGTGCAGGCAGTAGTGGAGGTGCAGCGGGTGCAGGCAGTAGTGGAGGTGCAGCGGGTGCAGGCAGTGGCGGAGATGCAGAGGGTGCAAGCAATGGCAGAGGTGGCGGATGTGCAGCGGGTGCAGACAGTGGTGGAGGTGCCGAAATAGAAATTGGTCAACATGAGGTCTGGGAGACAGTTTTGTGGGTGATGAGACAATTAAATATGTAGATTCTTAATTCTGCAGGAAGGATTGTAGATATAGAATTATGTGCAGTTTTGAAGGAGCAGGAGTTAAGGACATTTAAGAAAGGGTAAACGATATTTTATCGGGTCATGGCAGGAAGAAGTTGGTTGTGGTCCACCTCAGTGCGAATGATGGAGGAAAAGTTTACTCAGAGGTTTTGAAAAATAGATACAGGTTATTGGGTAAGCGTCTGAAAGCTAAGGGTTGTGAGGTCATGTTTTCTGCGATTCTCCCAAGATTAGGAAACGATTTTATAAAATATGAGCAGAGCAACAGACGTCAACCAATGGCTGGAAGAATGGTGTAGGGAGGAAGGTTTTACATTTAAGAAGCAGTGGGAATCATTCAGGGGATAAAGGAAGTGTTTCCGGAATGATGGCCATATGTTAAATGGAAAGGGGGCAGCAAGGCTTGCAGTGGGAATTGAGGAAGGAATTCAGGCTTTTTTCGGTCAGCAGAGGGTGGGGAAGGTATTAAGGAAGGAACGGATGATGTAATTGTGATGAGTAAGGCCAGGCAGGAAAATAGAATTTCAGGAAGGAAAAAGTTAAATATATTCCATACCAATGCCAGAAGTTTAAATAATAAGATGGAAGAACTTGAAGCCAAAATAGATAGCGAGGAGCACGATATAATTGCAGTGAGTGAGACATGGTTTAAGGAGGAGAGTAACTGGAGGACAGGATTAGATGGCTACAAGGTGTATCAGTGTGATAGGAAGGAGAGAATAGGAGGAGGAGGAGTAGCAATCTTGATAAAGGACAGCATTGCACCAAGAGAAAGGGGTGACATTAAGGAAGGAATAAATATTGAGGATTCTGCATGGGTAGAGATTAGAGATTGTAAAAACAGTAAGATACTGGTAGGATGCTTTAAAGGGCTCTGGGTGGGAAGGAAGAGGAGGCAGGATGAGTACATGAAGAATTCAAAAGGGCATGTGGTGAGAGAAGAGTTTTGATTATGGGGGATTTTAACTTGCCAGGGATAGATTGGGTCCAAGAACAAGGAAAGGGCAGAGCAGATGAGGATTTCCTAGTTTTAGTCCAGGATTGCTTTTTAACCCAGTTGGTAGATAAGCCCACAAGGGGGAGTGCAGTGTTAGACCTCTTTTTAAGTTATGATCCCAATATGGTTGAGGAGTTGGAGGTCAGGGAGCATTTAGGAGCAAGTGACCACAACATTGTGTGTGCAAAGATTCTATTAAAGGTTAGAGTTCAGTATAGTAGGGTAAGGCTATTAGATTTCAGGAAGGCGAACTTTGAGGGTACGAAGAGAGAGTTGGGTGATGTAGATTGGGAGACTCTAACAACAGAACAATCAGCATTACAGAAATGAGAAACATTTAAGGACCAAATGTGTAGAGTGCAGAGTAAGTACATTCCAATGAGGTGTAAAACTAGAAGCAGGAAGAGGTCAGGGTGGTTGAGTGGTGAGATAAGGAATGCTGTGAAGAAGCAGAAGGCATTCATTAGGTATAAAATATCAGGACTGGAGTTAGATTTATAACCCTATCGGAGTAAACAGAGGCAAGTTGAGAAAATAACTCGGAAAATCAAAAGAGAATCTGAGAAGGACATGGCTAAGAATATTAAACATAATTGCAAGGCTTTCTTTAAGTAAATCAGTGGAAAAGAACAGGTTTGGACCAGTGTGGGACCATTGAGGAATAGCACCGGGAGAGTGGTTTGTGAGGAATGTGAGATGGCAGGCTTATTAAACAGGTATTTTTCTTCAACTTTTACACAAGAACAGTCAGTAGAATTGCCAATAGCTGAGAGGATTTATCAAGGAGGTGAGGAATGGCTTTTACAGAAGATTCAGGTTGTAGTGGAGGAAGTAAAGGACCAGCTAGGTAATCTAAGTAGATTAGGTTCCGGGTCCAGATAATATGCACCCGAGAGTATTGATGGAGGTGGATGAGCAGGTAAGCGAGATGTTAACGGATATTTTCAATTGTTCCTTGGACTCAGGACAGGTACCGGAGGATTGGAGAGTAGCAAATGTAACAACATTATTTAACAAAGGATCCAGAGAAGAATTGGGAAACTATAGACCTGTTAGTTTGACTTCAGTTGTGGGGAACGTGTTGGAGACATTAATTAGGGACCAGATGAGGAACTATTTTAAAGAAATACTGTGCAAACTAATTTAAGGAATTCAGCATGGGTTTACCAAAGGTAGTTCCTGTCTAACAAATCTTTTAGAGTTCTATGAAGCAGTGTCTGATTGAGTGGATGATGGAAAGGCAGTGGACATAGTATATCTTGACTTTAAGAAGGCATTTAATAAGGTACCACATCGGAGGTTGTTAGCCAAGGTGAGGGCTTGTGGAGTGGCTGGTCTGGTAGCTAATTGGATTGCAAACTGGCTTTGTGGTGGGAAGCCAAGAGTGACTGAGTGGGAGGATGTCTTGCTGGGAGGATGTAAGTTGCGGGGTACCTCAGGGATCAGTACTCGGACCATTGCTGTTCATTATTTACATCAACGATTTGTACAATGGGGTAAAGAGTAAGCTTTCCAAATTTGCAGATGACACAATGCTTGGGGTTGAGGTGGATAGCAGAGTGGGTGGTGATCAGATTCAGGAAAGTATTGATACTTGCATGGATTGGGCAAAAGGTTGGCAGATGGAATTTAACCTGAGCAAGTGTGGGGTGTTGGGGATGGGAAAGAATAATGAAAATAGAGATTTATTGGATGCAATGGTTAATTTTGGAGCGTTACACAGGAGAAGTATCTGGGGGTGGTAATAGATACAGGAGGTAAGCAGGCAGCACAATGCCACGCAGCTATAGGTAAAGCAAAGAGGGTTTTTGGTTGTATTCGTAGGGGGATCAATTATAAATCAAAAGAGGTGGTGTTAACTTTGTACAGGAATTTCGTGAGGCCACATTTAGAATATTGTGTGCAGTTCTGGTCACCACAGTTCCGGAAGGACATACAGTAGATGCCATAGAGAGGGTTCAGTGCAGGGCTACTAGAATAATTCCGGGCCCAGCTAGACTCACCTATGAGGAGCGGCTAAAGGAGACAGGGCTTTATCCACAAGAAAGGAGGCGGTTGTGAGGAGATCTGATGGAAATGTTTAACATAATGAAAGGTATAGATAAAATAAGTGCAGGTGAATTATTCAACAGAGTGGACAGTGATAGGACCAGGGGCCATAGCTTGAGAGTAAAGAAGAGGAGAGTTAAAACGGCAGCAAGGCAGGGGACTTACTCAGAGAATAGTTAATACATGGAATGGCCTCCTTGGAAAGGTAGTGACAGCAGAAAAAAGTAGATAAGTTTAAATTAGAATTAGATTGGTATGTAGAAGTTACGGAGATTGAGGGGTATGGGGATGTTGACAGGACTTTTAAGTAGTTTGGGCATTGATGGGTGATTGTGTGCATGTGTATGGAGTGCTGTTGGTGGGGGTCTTGTCAAGGGAGGTTGTGTGGTTGATGTTGTGTGTTTTTAACCAAGCTCATATCCCCTCCCCTCCCCTCCCCCTGAAGGGAATAAATTATTGAATACAAAAACTACAACTTCAAAAACAAAACAAAATAGAAACAAATGAACAAAAAATTTTATTTGATTAATTAAAAACTTTTTTGCATTTTCCTCCTTGGATCTTGTGTGGATGGATTAGTGTGGTGTTCGTGCAGGCATGATTGACTGAATGGCCTCCACCTGTGTTGGATTTCCTTGTTTCCTTGATATCATCGGTCACATGGTTTGGCAGCCATATTGGATTTGCCCTAAAACCTAATTAAAAATATTCTCCAGAACAGCTGGACAGATCGAGCGGAAAATTCACACAAATTTTCCCCAGGCCTTGTGTGAACAAGTTTATTAAGGAATAATTGATAGGTCACATGGCTTGGCAGCCACATTGGATTGAAGAAAAATATTAAATAACGTTTTCTCTGCAACTTCGTAATCAATCGACATGAAACTTCACTATTATGATGTAATAGAGATGGGGAATACATGTTTTAAATTTCAACTTGATCGGACAAATGATCTGGCAACCAGAATTATTGAATTTTTTGATCTGGGTTCTTTTTTATTTTTTTTCCTTTTTTTTTTGAAAAAGGCTCACTTGGCTGTGCCTGGATGGGTTTGTGGGTCGAGGAGATGCAGCTGAAATGCAAATCATATCCAGGTTCCTCCTGATGACTTAATCTTCGCTTTTTGCTTGTTTGAGATCCTTCTAATGACTCTAATGCAGGTCTGAAATCATTTGGTCTTCCATTTGTTTTGAATGGAGCTTATTTTAATCCCATTCTAAATTCAATTGAATAATAATGAAAAACGTCATGGGTCAGGGCCAGGTGTCCAATCTTAGCAGGGATGCATCAAATTGGGATGTCTTGGTACCCGGTCATCACTGCCAGCAGTTATAAAGTGGCAGTTTTAATCATGTCTCTTATTAATTACTGAACACATCAGTACACAAACACCACATAAAATGCACCACACAAAACAAGTTCTGGCAAGGGTCTGCAATCTCTGATTGCTCTTTCTAGTTTTTTTCAGATTTACACATGAGGTCTGTAAAACTTTAAACTCCTCCTCATATCTCCATTCTGTGTAAGCCAAAAATCCAACAGCAGAAGGAAGCGCATGCACTGTTTCCTTGGACAATTGGGAATTAATTATAAACTATGGAATACATGTTGCTTTCTTTTGTCATGGCAATGCAAAAATAAACTTTATATGAGTTTTTGGAGTTTAATACAAGTCATTGGTGCAGTTTTATACTTTACTTTCATGGTGTGCTTACACATTTTGTAAGCATATGAACCATGCTTCCCCGTTGTCTCGGGTCGCTCACCTGCATTTGATTTTTCATTTCTACATTTTCATTTTTTTTTCTTCATTTTTTTTTATATTTTCATCTACGGATGCTTTCTGATGGTTCTGTGATTTTTCCTGGTGTATCGGCTTTGATGTTTTCAAACCATGTGGTGTTATGTGTTCCCAGAACCAACCACAGCCAGTCAACATTGTCGGCGAGCCACGGTCTTCCTTCAACATGATACTCACGACGGATGGTGATACCCACGACGATGGTGATACCCATGACGACTGTGGTATGAGGTCGTAATGACAGTGGATGGACATGACATTGCCTTTTAGATTGATACAGGCACCCCAGTTAGCGTCCTGTCTGTGGCTACCTTCCACAAGCTATTTCCAGTTCAAAAGCTTGGTGAGGGACATGCACTTCCAAGTACTTACACTGGACATACAATACCGGTCCTCAGTTCACTCAACGCCAAAATCCATTACCAGGGACAAATGGAGGTCCTACCTTTGATTGTTGGCGAGAGCAGTGGGCCAAATTTACTCGGCAGAAATTGGCTGGAGAAAATTAAACTCACCTGGCATGAGATTTACCAAGTTAACAAGGCACGTGCTATTGCCGAAGTACCTACACCAACCCACGTTACTGAGATAAAAGCTTATTCAGCCTCCCCCAATAGGATAGGGGGAGGCTTATAGCTGTTGGGTTTGTTTCCACAATTAGTGTCCACAATTTTCAATCCATCCATCCATCCATTGGGGCCACACTCTCTGCAGAGCGTTGGTGCTGCCGAAGCATTCTCCTTGGCTATTGGGCACAATCCTGGACGGGTCACCACTCCACCACAGACAATTTTTAATGGTACCTCAGAATTTCTTAAACCCCTTGGAGTACTAAACACAGTAGGTTTTTTTTTTCTCTTCCTTCACTACAAATCTCTGAGCTGTATCTCGGAACCAGCTGGGACTTTCGGAATTAAATTTCGCATCAATAATGGGACTAAGAAGTATGTGGGGTTGACTTAATATTTTTGACCTTGATCTTATTTTTAAGTTGATGACCCAATTATTGACGTTTTAACATTTTTCACTCTAACTCGACTCAGTCAGTCCAATCGGAACAAAATTGCCCCATCTAGATAGCCGAGAGCAAGCCGCATTTAAGTATCATTGACATCTCACCTCTCTTGGTTAAATGTCAAGGTCTTACACCCTTTGGATGACTAAACCACCATTTAGGACTTTCTTCCCTTTTTCTGCCAATGGCCGATCTGTATCTCCGAACCGGCTGGAACTTTCGGAATAAATTTTACATCAATAATGGCAATAAAAAATACGTGGGGTTGATATATTTTTTTAGGTTTTCCTAATTTTTAAGATCATGACCTAATTATAGACATTTAAATTTTTTTCACCAAAGCTCGATGAAGGTTTCTCCAATCAGAATGATATTGCCCCCCCCCCTTTACATAGCCGAGAACAAGCCACATTTATACTTGGTGTATATCATACATCTCCGAGTTATAAATGTCAAGGTCAAATGGTGGTCTGAAAAAAAAAATACTCGTATTTTTGTGGAATCTCAAAGACCGTTTGACCTTCCAAGATGTTCTTGCATCGTAATAGTGGATCTGCATTGAAGTTGTGCACCTGATATTTGATTAGTGTCCTTGACATACTTTTTTGGATCGTGACCTAATTAACAAAAAAAACACCTTTTCCATCATAACTTGAATAATTTTCCACCAATTTTCATGATGTCGAGTTTTATGGATAGATTGTAGATGGGACACATTTGTAAAATTTACATTCTATCCCGACATGTTGAAGATAATGGTAATATGGCAGTCTGAAAAGAATATGGCCATCATTGGATCGCAGTTGCCATGGGATACTTTCCCCTGGCAATTGCTTTGTGATTGCAGATATCTAGTTTACAGCTGTTGAACTGTTGTGGTAAATTTCTACCCAACCTTTCATCGAAACTTGCACCTTTGCATACCCTACTTCAGAAAGGGAGAAAGTTCATCTGGTGATCAGCTCAACAGAAGGCTTTTGAGAAGTCAAAAGAACTGTTGCACTCATCTGCTGTATTGGTGTATTTTGATAACACTAAGCCATTTGTGCTTTCCTGTGATGCCTCACCTTTTCATCTTTGGGCAATAGAGTCATATGTCATCAATGGCACTGAGCAACCCATCACGTGCGCTTCAAGGGTATTATCACTGTGAGAAATAAATTATTAACAGTTAGAGAAAGAAACTGTCAGTTTTCTGGCATGTGAAAAGGTTTCATTCATATCTCTATGGATATGAGTTCACTAACAACAATGACAACAAGCCTCTTGAAACTTTGTTTAATGAAGCAAAGGCCATACCTATGATGGCATCTGGAAGCTTACAGTGTTGGGCCTTGTTGTTGGCATATAATTACCATTTCAAGTACAAGCCAGGAATGCAATTGTGTCACGTTGATGTGCTGAGCCGCATTCAACTTCATGATACCCCAGCCTGTGTTCCCATTCTTGCGGAGACCGTGCATCTTGTGGAATTCATGTCCAATACATGTGTCGATTCAAAAAGTTGCATCCCATACCAAAACAGATACAGTGATGGGTAAGCTGCTCATGTTTCTGTTGTTGGGGTGGCCTGATATTGTCGCGGAAGAATTACGTCCATTCCTCAAATAAGGATTTGGGGGCAACCGGATGGTGATACCAACAATTTTAAGGTCCACCACTCTTGACATGCTTCACAATGCCCATCCAAGTATAGTCAATATGAAGATGTTCGCTTGTAACTACGTTTTTTGGCCATACATGGATCATGACATCATAGCATGGTGTGGACATGTGAAACATGTCAGGGTGCTCATCTAGCGACTGCACTAGCACTTCTCCACCCATGGGAGTACCCCTGCCAGCCATGCAATAGGATCCATATCGACTCTGCTGGTCCGGTGCATGACAATAAAATCTTGCTGTTCATCATAGATGCATATAATCCAAGTGGATTGATGTATATATTTTCACCACCGCCACTTCCTCGAGTTGACAGCCAAGAGGTCCTATAATGCAGTGATGGTGCTCTGTTTGTGCAAAGTGCCCATAGAGCAACAACAAAGTCCCAGCTCAAAGTTAATACAGGCTCCTCCATTCATCGCACCCCCTTCAAAATCATGACAGCTTTTGCGCTGTGTCTATGCCAGGGGAGGTCACTACAATAGCCTTCCCTGGATTTTTTTATGGCTGCCAAGGGTCTCGCCTTGTTCCGTGGTCAGCCAAACCTGACCCCCCCCCAAAAAAGGTCCCTTTCCAGTTGTGGCTGGAGCAATAGGGGAGTGAAGCATGATGGAGCTCCACATCTATCTCTCTGTCTCTGTCTCTGTCTGTCTGTCTGTCTGTCTGTCTCTCTCTCTCTCTCTCTCTCTCTCTCTCTCTCTCTCTCTCTCTCTCTCTCTCTCTCTCTCTCTCTCTCTCTCTCTCTCTCTCTCTCTCTCTCTCTCTCTCTCTCTCTCTGTGTCTCTGTCTCTGTCTCTGTCTCTCTTCTCAAGAGCTTGCATCACCTGTGGGCAATCACTGCACCCCCTCACCTCCGACCCACAAATCTTACAACGCAATCCTCCTTCATGGCTACAATACTAATACTATTTTCTGCTGCACCTTCCAAATAGGGTATGATGTTCCTATCTGCCATGGTCTGCATCCCGCAAAAATAAAAACACAAAAGATAGTGCGTTTTATATTCAAACAACACATTTAATTTACGACACATTTTATCCCATTACACTTGACCGACAGACTAGCCCTCATTGCCAATCTTGCCCATCACCGATACCACTTCCTTGGCTTACATGCATTCTCACACAGCAAAGCATTTCGAGTCATGGCAGTGGGAGAAGGCAAATTTTGTTAATTACTCTTTTTCCAAATTTCCATGTGGGATGTTGTTCAATGGTCAGCAACATATGTTCAACAATTCCTCCCTTGGTCCATATTCCAATTTGTCCCAGAGCCCTTGTCCCAACCAAAGAGCCAATTCAATCACAGAAGAATGTCTATGAAAGGTTATGTGTACCAATGTGATAGTTAACCAAACATGCTTTCATTTTTGCAACATCATGTTCCACAGATGCTCCATTCAGTCATTCAGTGGCGGTACTCCAACACTGCTCTTTATGAAGACCCATTTTTGATCGACCAGCCCAACATGGAAGGTTATCATATGCTGGGCTGTCCCGAGTTTCAGCAAGAGGCTGCTGGAATACCTGCCCTGGTGGTTCCATCCTCGGGCACTCAATTGCCCTCCAAGGTAACGACACAAAGGCATGACCAAGCCACACCACACTGTAGTTGTTCTCCCAGACAAACCTCTCATCGGTGCCCAAGAGGGGTAACCTCGGACCCCCATGGGACATCCCCTCCTCTGGGATCTGGTGATCCTTTCAACCTAAGACCACATCTCAAGCCATACATTTATGGAGTTGGGTTCCCCCAAAGCATGACCACCACGCTTCATGTATGCAACGCAGTCCACATCAACCACATGGCCATGGGCCACACTCCACACTCTGTCATGCCAGCCTCCTGGCTCCCTGATGCATCCCAATTTCCATGGGGATTATTCCATGGGGGAAGTCCTTCCAAGGCTGTTTCAACAAAAAATTAAAAGCCTCATGTGGCAGAATGTATGAAATTAATTTTTATGCTCCAGGCTGAAAATATATTTAAGTAGTTCATGTTGCAGACATGACTTTCAGTCCCTCAGGAATGGGTGCAGTTAACTCAGACTTAATCTACATTCAAGGTAGAAATCAACTTGTGGTTAAATTACATTAAAATGTTACAGATAAATCAGACAATTTTGTTGGACTGTGCTTAAGGCTGGCTGGGCATGCTACTTGAGTCTGTAGACCTTGCAGCACACTTCAAACTATGTGCGGTGCTACACACACACACACACACACACACACACACACACACACACACACACACACACACACACACACACACACACACACACACACACACACACACACACACACACACACACACACACACACACACACACACACACACACGATAACAACTACCATTCCCTTTCATATTTGCCAACTCCAATGCATGCTCGTCATTCTAATATACATTTGTCTTGTCTTCCCTCCCCTCCTCTCCGAATGTACTTTCCTGTGTTTTTGCATCCTGTCGATATAAAGACTCATGGAAAAGCAAAATGACAGAGGAAAGTGGAGTAAGAAACTGACAGTCGTAAGAAGCAAAATAACAGAAAACAAATAGTTGGATAGATTAATGGCCAAGGAGAGAAAGGGAATCCTTAAGATATGATTGAGTGTTAAGAAGAGTTGGGGTGGGGGAGGAAGTTTAACACCCTCTCCACCATGCTCAACACCTACTCTCACTTTACCCCAAATCTTCCCCCAACACACTTCAAACTTCCCCAATTTATGCAACTCCTTATTTTCTTCTTTTATCCACTACCCTTTTCTCTTCATTCACACTACACAATTAGTACTTCCAATGACTACCGAGAGCTTGTGTTGTATTATATAACATGTGAATTACATTTCTTTAGTGTTGATTCCCAGTCGTAAATAGCTGCAACAGCTGAAATGAAAAAGTGAGATATTTTCGCACCTGCAATGGTAAGTGAGTAGTCTCTTTGTAAAAGGAGACACTATGCAGCGTTCATATAGATTTGCACACTTGAAACGTTATGCGAACCTCACATTCAGCGTTTGTATTTACGAGTCTTGAAAATCACTGTTTCTGCCTTGAGACTCCATCATCAAGATTTAAAAAAAACCATTAATATTAAGGTTAGTTGTGATATTATGTTTGTTATATATCATGTTTATGAGAATGAGAAGAGGGCAAGTAGACATTGGTTGGAAGGGGAGGGGGTAATTGATCTGTTCGTTTTTGTGATCCATAGTACCAGCACAAAGCCTGACTATTTCAACTCGTGTTGTGTGATCCTTGATATCCACGCGAGAACAAAGACACTGTGACTCGAAGCATCCAGTGGATTAAAACCTACAACAATGAGGTGGTTCAACAAATCTTTACCCACTGAGCCTGTGAATATGAAGCTTCTGTAAAATTAAACTAGAAAGTTCATCGAACACCTTACCCCACACAGTCTTGAGAAAAAGGACATGGAAAGGGTCTTTTCAGCTCTTGCTTTGCATTTCCAAGCACCATCTATATTTCCGAGCATGAGCTGCAATTTTGTTTGAATCTCGATATTCCCCAGCGCTGAGAGCACTCTCGGCAAATGTTATTGGTCGAGATTGCGTAAAATGGGTTATATTTTGTCCAAGTACTGCAAAATCGGAGGTTTTTGGAAAGGACAACTGGGTGATTTTTTTTTAATTGCACATTGTTCAAGTATACATAACAAATTAAATTGAAATAAAAGGAGGATTTAAAAAAAAACTGTAGAAAAAAATAACAAATAAACTTTTTCGAAAGTTTACTGCCGTCGATGCAGCATCATTTGCACCAGCTCATTTAACACGTTACATTAGTTATTCATGCTTGTTTGTGTCCTTTATGACGTCCCTAAAACCCGGTAGTTTCCTGTTTGGAATGATTTTCAATTTTGTTTGATTGCCAGACAGGCAGACAGACTGAAGCAATTGATTTACCCCTCTACGCACATGCGTGCTCAGGACGAGATTCCTTACAATTTGCCCAATTCAGAACTAAAGTACTGTTGAACTGCAGGTTCGGGTCCTGTTTCATGTTCCAATTCGTGTTCTCCATTGTTCAAACATAAAATTCAATTGGAATTAAGTAGTTCCTCAACCATGAACTGACATCTGTAGACAGGCAGACAGACAAAGTGAACCAATTGCTTCACCCCACTTTTCGCTTCGTGCACGCGGGGTAATAAATGAAAGCTATCAAGCTGAAAGACGCAATGAACGCAAGGGTGATAAAATGATAATAATGCCATTCCTTTTGAACCATAAAGGCACATAGGGATGCCAAGGCAGTTTCATTGGCAAGTAGTACAGTCCTGGATAGGTCACCACTCCAACGCAGGTTACCCCAAATGGTTATTACCCTCGTACACTGGTACTCACTTTGCCTACATCAGAGGGATGACAGGCTGTAAATCCCACCTGGTGTTAACTCAACAGCTGACAGGGGCTCAAACTCAAGACCCTTATGTCTAAAGTCAGCCACCTTAACCGCCAAGTCAATAACAGGCTAAGGGTGCTTAAAAGATATTCGAAAATTCTTTACTAACAAAGACATAAAGAAAGAAACTTGGGAATTAAAGTATAACTAGAACGGCACTCGGTAGAGCGCATACCTCCACCAGGTTGAACAGTTTACGTGTTGTATCCCACTGATAAGCCGGATCTGCATCCAGACCTCAACCAACATATAATCCATTCGTTCGTGTCACCTACCCAAATCATCCACCAAGTTTCGTCCAAATCTCTCCGTAACTTTGAAATATCATGGTATATATCATTTTTGGCCCCATCTCTCAACGGTGAAGAACACTTAAAACAATTTAAAACTTCTAGTATCTAGATGCGTATCTTCATCAAAATGTATTTTGTCCTTGGCACATACCCAACCTGTCCACCAACTTTCATCCGAATCGATTCACAACTTTTTGAGATATCCTGTTCACCGCCAAATAGACAGATTGACAGTTGTGAAAATATAACGTCCATCCGCCTTCGATGGCGGAGGTAACTACCTATAGCAGAGTTCCAAAACAATTAAAGACAGAAGAAGGAATGAAAAAGAAAGAAGAAAGGACAGCAAAGATGAATGCATTTCACATTCACTGGATATCATTAGCAAAATGAGCAGATGAACCACTAACATGGAAGGATGAATCCAAATGAAACAAGCTTTGATTAAAATTGCCACACAGCATTGCTATTGACCCGTGCGGTCACACGTGTTTGCAAAAGTTTGTGTCAACGCCCTTCTTGAGATATCATTGTGCATTGAGTTTATCAGCTATTTCTCCTATAAATAGGGAGTTGCTTGGTTCCTTTTTGAGCATTCGTTTGACTTTCAGCACGAAGGGGAGTGGAGAAGGATGGCGTGGATTGGAGAGGGGGTTAGGGATGGGATGGGGATCTCAATTCGGCAATGGTACTGATGATTATAAGTGTCATCTCGATTCAGACAATAATAAGTGATGAAACTTTGATAGGCCTGTTGATATGTGAGTATATAGAGCCACTGTATAATCACTGTGATGCTTTGTGCAATAATAAATTGTTTAAATCATCCCTGATGATATAATATACCGCAGCTGTTCCTTCGATCCTTATTGCTACCTATATGATGAGACAAAATTACATTCTGCTACCATATGTTTACTCTTCTGATTTAATGCTGTTCATCTTGTTATTCTGTATCCAAGCTGGTCATGATGTTCCACCATATCTCAATGCCACAGGACGACCACAAAGGTTTTTGTTTCCAACACAACAACGTTCACCGAATTGAATCTTTGATCAGTGTAGAACAATCATTGTGCTGATTCAGATAGCAGAGGTTTGAATGATTCAGATTAGGGGGGCAGCTGCTGGAAATTGTCCTCATGTGGTCACTGAGGTCACCAAGCATATGCATGTCTGTGAGATAGATGAACTATGGCTTCCTTGGCGATCAAAGAAAGTTGTTCCCTGTTTAAGGCCAAATTAGTAACCTATGCACCATTCAGTGATAGGTGAACACCAGATTCTGAGAGACCGTAGTGAGACTGATAACCAAGGATGCAGTCATTATGCAGTCCAGGAGAAAGTAGTTTGGGATTTGGTCAGGGCACTGCACACAATGACCGACTCAGCAGCAATGTTGTGGATCCTGGTCATTATTACACAGAAGGTTTTACTTTGAGCACTCAGAATTCGGGAAAATATGTACTCAGCATGTGGTACTGCATTAGTTTGGCAAAATGAAACGCTCTTAACTTATCTGTTGAATATAAATGAATGAAAAATTCCTCCCATTGTTTGATTGTAACTTCCTCATCTGTTATTTGACTCTTTCATGAATCTTAATTGAAATCTTTATTCTGCTAGGATGGCCTTGAGGTATGCATACTCACCTCAAAGCCATCTCATCTGGGTTTGAATCCAGACCCAGCTATAAGCTGTCATCTCAGTGTTTTCCCAGGCAGGGAGATTCATCAATGATTGTGCCGGCCCTCCGATGGACGTTAAACTGGAGGTCCCGTCTGCATTAAAAATCCCACGGTGTCCTTCGTGAAGAGTGGGCGAGCTATCGTTAGCACCATGAACAAATTACAAATCCCTGCCCTAACTACTGCTGGGAGAGGGATTACAAACCACCTAGCATGACCCCTGCATAGAAACTGCTTCAGCAGAACCAATGCTCTGTAACATCGGATTGGAAATGTGCACTTAAAAAGAACAATCCTCATAGAATACAGAGACTGACGACCACAAATGAGTAATACTGCAGACGATGAGAGAAGATTTTGTATCGGGCATTGACATACAATGACCAACTCTTTTTAAAATGTAATGTTTACTCTTTGACATCCACAAGAAAGTGCGAGCAGATGGAACAACTGTGGCTGTGGCTTAAACTGTGGCCTTGCTTATTGTATCCAACCGTGGCTCCACTTCCATGAGCCTAGATTTTGCACACAAGAAATAAATGAGTCTCGGAAAAAATGACTCAGATGCAAAATCTTGCCCGCAGAGCACTAATTGGATCCTTGATATTTCAAAGAGAATGGATGAAAAATATGGAATCTTTAATGCCAACTTTTTATGTTTGAACTAAAGCTTCCCCCAACTTTCACTTCTCTGCAGTTCCAGCATCAATATTTCAATTGCATCTCTTTCTACCTACAACAGCCAGAGTCCCCACAGTTCAGTTATTTCGATAAATATGTGTTTATAGTTCGGGTCCCATCCCGATGTTTAATGAGTGATTAAGTGTATGTGCGCTGCGAGTTATTTTTTAGTTAGAATTAATATCCAACAACAACAACAACAACAACAACATCCTCCTTCGCTCCTGCCACCATCGGCCTTCCTCACGCGCAGGCGTGCCGAGCACAGACGTAGGTGGGGCTTTCATCGCCTCAGATTGGAGCCCCGCTCCAAAAAAGGGCATGGAGTGTTTCCTCTCCCCAATGAGCGAAGGGCGAGCATTGCATGCGCGCCCCAGCCAATGGGAAGCCAGAACGCCCAGTGAAAGAAGAATGTCTCGACTAAGCGACAAAGAAGAGAGAAGTGCCAAAACAGCCACAGAGACTCCGCCCAGAAGGGGCGTGTTTTTCCCCGCCTACCGTGACCCTCCTCCAATCACGGCTGGCCACCACGAGACCCGAAACGCCCTGTCCAATCCGGAGGCGAGTCTCCAGAGAGTGGATTCCCCACCCCGTGCGGGAGAGGGGAGAAGAGAATTGAGTGGTGCGCGAGAAAAGGTTGTTGGTTGGACACCCCCCTGTGTTCTGGCCTGCTGGGTGCTCCTTGTCATGGTCGTCGGTCTTCGTCCCTGGTCTTCTCCTCGGTGCTTGGTGCGAAGCTGACTGTGTGGGTTTGAGTCCCACTGTGGTGGTTTGTGCTGGAGCGTGCGGGCTGGTGGGCGGAGCGTCCGACTTCCCCGCCAACAATCCCAGGCTCCACAAGAGCAGGTCGGCAAGCCGCACGATGTGGCCAGGTACACCACGCAACTCTGTCGCCCCTGCTGAACTACCCTCCTCGGCTGGAGGACCGAATAAAGACCCGGTGGGGTCCATTTCTTTTTGGATGTGTGTGTCTGTGGGCCCAATATTTAAGTAGAAATGGTATAAGTGCCTTGCATCATTGTACATTTGATTATATTTGGTGTAAATCTGCTCTTTGTCTCCCTCTCCCCATTATACAGTATATAAACCCCGTGTTAAATGTACCAGCTCGTTGCCTGTCATTTCTATCATTTACCCAGCACGGTGTGGGCTTGAGAAATAGGGAGGCTGTTTGTGCCGTAAATTGTTCATTTGGTCTGGTAGGCTTTGGTAATCCCCGCTCGGTTACGCCGGATCCGAATCGGTAACAGCGACTCGGTTCGAACAAAGTCGGCTGAGGGTGTGGCTTCCCCGGTAGTGAGACGTCGTGGGTACTTAGGTAAATTGGAATTGGACAATTAACGCTACCCCACACCATCAAAATATTGGCGTCCACAGTCCACTAAGGGACCCGTGACCTTAGGAGTTATCGAAAGGTTACGACCTTCAATTCCAGTGTTTGGTGGGAGACGGCCCAACTGCTCCATCTCGCGGTCGTCCTCGCCACCGAACCCGGCACCACAACAATATTGATAACCCTTCCTGCCATGTTCGTAATGCAAGTGAAACACGCACCTTGTGGAGATTTGTGATGGCTTTTTATTACCCTCGTCGAAGGAAAGGGTGTTCCATTTGGGTCCGTTTGTCTGTCTCTGCCTGTCTTGTTTGTTTGTTTGTCCCCACAGAACTTTCGTGTTTTTCTCTGCAATCGCTTGTCAGATTGAGATAAAATTTTCACCATAGGAGCGACTACTCATGTAGAATGTTTTTATTGAAAATTATGACATGGGTCACATGGTATGGCAGCCATATAGGAAAAACATAAAAAAATTGCACATGGCAAGTCCTCATCATGGGAATAAGTGTGATTTTTATTTCATTTTTTTTGCTTGTTTTTCTTTTTTATGACATCATAATTGTATATGTAGAATGCTACATCTAATCGGTATGAAAATTGAGGATCATCTAGGGATAAAATAGTTCACAGAAAAAAAAAATTGATGACGTCATCAGTCACGTGATTTAGCAGCCATATTATTTTAAAAACAAAATCTTCTTCTCTGAAGTGGCTGAACAGATCGAGGCGAAACTTTACAAGTCTGACTGCCTATCCTTGAGGAACAAAAGGTTCACACATATGTCATAGATCACATGTTTTGGCAGCCATGTTGGATTTACCCTAAAAACTAGAGGGGGAGCACTCAGTAGAGTGCAAAAACTCCGCCGCCAATACTGCTGGGTCACTTAAGTGAACCTGATGTCCTATTAATTGTAGGTCAAAATGGATCAGACTCTACTGAACCACGATTGAATAAACTAAACTAGATCGACGCGCATGTAGAAATTCCCCAAAAAGAAATCGAAATTTTTTTGAAAAAAAAAGTTGCAAAATTTCTTTTTTTTTTTCTAACATTTTTTTTGTTTGGAAATCACTTAAAACATGTAGAAATGCAAAAAAGAATTCAAATATTTCTCAAATAAAATCGAAAATTTTTTGAAAAAAAGTTGCAATTTTTTTTTTCTCTAACAAATTTATTTATTTTTGGTTGGAAATCACTGAAAACATGTAGAAATGCAAAAACAAAAATTCAAATATTTTTTCAAAATGGCCACCATAGCGGCCGTATTGGACTTTGGACCAAGTCCAAAATCTAATGGCATGATCCTTGGACCATACCTAATCCCCCCACCAAGTTTCGTCGAAATCCGTCCTGGAGTTTTTCCGTAATACTGTTCACAAACAAACAAACAAACAGACAGGGGTGAAAACAGTAACCTCCGTCCATCTTCGATGGCGGAAGGTTAAAAATCTCCAGAACGGCTGGGCAGATTGAGGGGAAACTTCACTTAAATGTTCCCCAAGCCGTGGGTGTACAATTTTGTTTTGGAATAATTGATAGGTCACATGGTTTGGCAGCCATATTGGATTGAAGAAAATATTGAATCATGTTTTCTCAGGAAACACTTAATCAATCAACATGAAATTTCATAGTTATGATCTAGTAGTGATGGGGAATACATGTTTTGAATTTCAACTTGATCGGATGCATGATCTGGCAGCTAGAATTTTTTATTTATTTTATTATCGTTATTTTTTTGAATTAAGGATCACTTCGCTGTGCCTGGATGGGTTTGAGGGTAGATTGGTAGCAACTGAAATGTGAATCCTATCCAGGTTCCTCCTGATGGCTTCATCTTTGCTTTTTGCTTGTTTGAGTTCCATCGGATTACTCCAATGCAGGACTCTACCTGTTTGATATTCCATTTGATTTGAATTGAATTTATTTTAATCCCATTCTGAATTCGTTTGAATAATTTTTTTTTTAAGTCATGGTTTCAGGTCAAGTGTCCAATCAAAGCAACACGCCTTGGTACTCGGTCATCACTGCCAGTAGTTATAAAGTGACAGTTCTAATTATGTCTCTTAATTACGTAACACACCAGTGCACAAACACCATACAAAACAAGTCCTGGTGAGGGTCTGCGATCTTTTTTTTCGCTCTTTTTCTTGTTTATTAATTTATTTATTCCATATGTCACGTTCCAGAGATGGGAAAGATTTCTGGTGGTGTTTGGTGAAAATGATATGGATGAATATCAATTAGAGGTACTCTTTATGCTCAGAGCAAGTCGACCAAAAGATAGAGATATTTGTTTGTTTCCTTTATAAAGAGGTGATCCCATTCTGTGGGGTCACATCTTTATAAGGGGAAGTGAATGAGTGTCTTCATTTCAGAGTGGCCCCAAAGCTGCTCAACATAAAAAGGAAGTGAATACCCAGATGGACAACTCTTGCATCGGGGAGTGACAGAGGTTCTTTTGTGGGGGCAGAGGCATAGGGTGAGGGGAGTGGGGGGGGTATAAAGGGCTAATGGGGAAACGTGATAACTGCCTGACCTCAAGAATGATTTGTCCTTTATTTACAACCTCATACCCTGCTGTTGGTGCGTTTCCCTGCTTTCCACTGTGTTCGAATGTTCTGTTCTATGTTCCAGCTCTTGCACGAGCTTTGACTTTGTATGCAACAAATGAAAAGAAGAATCAGCCTTGGAGCTCTGAGATTGTTGCATTATCACGCACCCATACTTCCTATACTTTTCCGATTAACAACTGTGTCTCCAGGAATCTGCTTATAAAGACCTATATTGTACGAACCATACTTCCCGTAGTCTGCTGGAACCTGCTACTGACCGAGGATGGAAAAATGGCACACGTTATCCATCATGCAGTGATCCAATGACTTTTACAGTCAAAGTATCTAATTCAATAACTTGAGCCCAATTTGTGCAAGGCTGTATAACAGTTAGACTCGTGTAGTCGCTAATCGAGCAACAATCACCCGTTCACAGTCGGTGCTGAAGAGTGATTATTATCGAATGCAGATCAAAACCTAATCACAAGCATTTAAAGAACAAATAAACTCTTTCACGTCGACAAGGGAATGCTGTGTGCTTAAGACAACGAAGCAAGCATTGTATGGCTTGGAATTTGTAGTTTACATCCGGGGATGTTTGCTTGAATGAGCTCAAGAGGCAGAAGAGGATATGGAATTTGGCAGTGGAGAGGATATTGGTGTGTTGGAAAACCCTTGGATAGAGATATTTGTTTAAGGTAAGTCAGTCAGTCCAAAAAACAGTGCAACTGTTCGAGAAAGGGGGCAAGAAGGTGCTAATGTGCATTGAGGATCTTCAAGGATCGATGAAATCTTCTGGAGATGTATGACAATATCAAATTTGTTCTGTAGGTTAGGGTTAGGGCAGGATGCAATGTCCCCTCTAGGTTATGGCAGGATTAAAAAAAATACTTTATAGGCCTGGTTTCAACCTGTTAATGAGTGCAGATTTTGATGTGGTCAAGCCACCTTCATTAGGCATCAGATATGAAACTTGTGGCCATGTTTCTTAAAAGAATTGTGCATTTGGTTCAAGCGATAATGACCGAAGTGTTTATTGACTGAGTGACTGACTTACCTTCAGACACTGCTCAGCTGAGGTATGGAAAGAAGAGAAAAAGAAGGTTCAGTGAAACAAAAAGAGGGACCTTTTGCGCAGGCCCTGAAGACGTCTGACCTTCTAGCTGCTGGGCACTCACCCACACCAACTGTTGACCTTACTGTGCCTTTTTCCCCACAGATCACAGGTCCTGGGCCATGGTTAGTGTAAATAGTAAAATTGTAAATAAATTGTAACCCACCTGTTGTTTGTGTTAGCGCCGGCAATCTTATTTAAGTTGTCCGAGTGAGTCTGTTAGTTTAGTTACGCAGCGCACTAGGTTATTTATTTTTGGGACATGTATTCAAATGTCGCACTCAGGGATCCGTAGGTAAAACGTACTTCGGGGGGGGGGGCGGGGGGGACCTACACCTGCATGACACACGAAAATTTACGACTCGGGACGAGTCTATAAAAAAGGGGGGTAGTGTTACGAATCTGGCAGCCGTTTGCACACGTGCTTACCTATGCTACCGGCTGAAGAGTCATCAAGGACCTGCATTTTTCTACAAATTATCTGTTGTTGATGTATCTCAAACAAAATTCCTATGATCCTTTTTGTCAGTTAAAGTCCTCACTCCTCACGATCCTCAAGAGAGAATGAGGGTAATCTGATGGCAGCACACTGATGTTAGCCCAATGTTGGCAAAGGTTGGAAAGGTCGCAGGTGGATTTCCAATGTCTAACCAACATTGACAACATGTCAATGAGTGTGGGCAATTATCCAATTAAGTTATCGATCTCTGTATTCACATCGCATAAGGCTTATAGTCCAGTGGCTTAGGTTCACATTTTGCTGAGATCATAACACACTGGATTCGAGCATCAAACTTTGCACAAGTGTTGTTTAGGTTCTTAGCAAACATTGTGGAGAGGGGTGCCTGGTCTGGGTGGCCAAGCTCAAGGTCAGGTGAAGGTCAAAGGTCACATGATATAAACGATGAAACTGCACATTGTGGTCATCATGACCTGTAACACAAATCGTGGTAAAGCAGTTGCTTCACTCTGTCTGTCTGACAGACGTCAGTCGATGATCGAGGAGCTACTTAATTTCAAATATATTTTATAATTTGAACACTGCAGAACACGAATTGGAACTTTATTGGAACATGAACCTGTGGTTTAACAGTACTTTGGCTCTGAATTTGGCAAATTTTATGGCGTTTCGTCCTGAGTGTGCATGTGTACTCAAGATACGTATTGCTATTTCTTGTCTGGCAGTCAAACAAAATTGAAAATCAGTCCAAACAGGAAACTTACTGTTTTAGGGATGTCATAAAAGACACAAACAACAGGTACAAATAACTACTTTACCGTGTTAAATGAGGTGGTGCAATAGATGGTGTATCGGAGACGGGAAACCTCCGATTCAATGGTTTTTTTTGTTTGTTTTTTTTCTACAATCTTTAAAACTTTTATTTTATTTCAATTGAATTATATAATTTGAACATTAAACCACAAACAACCTTTTTGCACTTCCAAAAAACTTCCAGTTTAGTAGTACTTAGGCAAAATTTTAAGCCGTCTCAACCAATCAAATTTGCCGTGCACTCTGAGGGTGGAGTTTTTTTGTATACATAGTCGAGGCTCATGGAAAACCTAGAATTAGTACACTGAATGAATCAGGACAAAAGGAACAGCTGAGAGAGGGAGAAAACACCAACAGCAGAGTTGAAGACCAAGACAGAGGGAGACTTGGAGGAACGATGGGTGTGAGGAGGAATAAGGGGCAGAAGAGGATGCATGGGGTGGACAATATCGATGCATAAGGAAACTCTCAGGTGGGAAAGTGGAAATTTGGAAGGAATAGGCATTGGGGTTAGATGAGGGGGGTTACGATGGTAGAAAAGATGATGGTTTTAGATTGATGGTGATCTGAGATGGTGTTGAACAGCTGTCTTGAAGACCTGGAGGGAAGAATGAGATTGAAGAGGATGTGGAAGTTGGTTCCACAGGTGAGAAAAAAGAGGAATGAAAGAGTGAAGGTGAGCAGTAATTCTTGATTTTGGCAGTTTCACCAGAAAGGGGTTGCTGGTGGACCTTGAGCACCCTGTGTAAATATAGGGAGGACAGAGCACAGACAGAGAGAGCAGGAGTGGGGCAAGGTCAGAGAGGAGGCAGTATAAAACAGAGAAATCACCAACCTGTCTGTGATGGCATTGTGATAAACCCATAGACTCAGCTTCATCACAGGAGATTCCAATAATCTTGAAGGCCTTTGTCTTCATGGCGTCAAGGTGTGAGGCAGCGTAGCCAGCCCAGAGGGGAGAGCAGTGCTCCATCAAGCTGTGGAAAAAGGCCTTGTTTGTGGATAGGAGTTCAGGTGTGCCAAGGAAGTACTTTGGACAATGGAGGATGCCCTGTTGGCGGCTGGCTTTGGAGGTCAACTTTGAAATGTGGTTTGCCCAAGAAAGATCATGTCTGATAGTGAGACCCAGAGATTTGAATGAGTGAACTTCCTCAAGATGATTGTTGATAAAGTAGTGGGGGGGGGGGAGGGGGTTCCAGATGGTCCTTTCGGAGAGCAATCGTGACAGTATGAATTTTCTCAGGATTGAAAGATATATTCCATGTGTTTGACAAGCTTGTGATTTTGTTAAAGTCTGAAGAGAAGGAAGAGGCTACATTCTTCCTGTCTGAGGGATGAGGGAAGTCACGCAGAGGGCGGAATCATCAGCAAATCGATAAAGAGGGTTTACAGCGATTCAGGGAGATCGTTTATGAAGATCAGGAATAGGACTGGGCTGAGAACACTGCATTGGGGCACTCCATCCCTGACAGGAAGAAGAGATGAAAGGATTCTGTTGAGATCCACTCGTTGGCTACGAGAGCAGAAGAGTTGGCAGAAGATTCAGGTCTTGAGTGTTCCGTTTAACCCATCGGATTCGTATGGCTACCATTGCGCCTGTTATTCAAAGTTCACGGACAAAGCTAATATAGATCATGCTTGGAAACACAAAGCAAAGACTGAAAATACCCTTCCTATGTCTTTTTCCTCAAGACTGTGTGGGGTAAGGTGTTCAATTAACTCTCAAGTTGTCAATGTAAGTTTATTACAATTGATCTGATAGCATCAGGAATATTGACATGAGGGAGTGGACATGTTTTTATGTGATTAACTATCTGTATGTAATCCAAGGTCGCTGCCTGGCCACCATTTTGATTTTCATTTTTGTAAAAACAAACATTTTCCTTTATTTTCAGTTCGATGAAAGACTCTCCGAAGACTGGCAGAATGTACTGGGAAAGTGCATTGTATGTGTATGAGGAGGAGATTGGGACCATACTCTGTGCAGAACGTTGGTGCTGCTTAAGCAGTCTCCTTGGCTATTGGGCACAATCCTGGATGGGTCGCCACTCCAACACAGTATACCAGCATGCTGGCACGCATTTTGCCGACCTCAGAAGGATGACAGGTCGAGTTAACCCCACCGGTTATTTATTCAACAACTGAGCGGGATTTGAACTCAGGACCCTTGGATCCAAAGTCCACCACCCTAACCTTTAAGCCAACACCAGGCATAGATGTGTAGGTGATGGAGATTTATAATGTCCGGACAGGTTCAACAGCAATGACTGAATTCCTTCAATTTCCTGATGAGTTTCCGCAGAACATAGAGGGATTCTGAGAACTTCAATCACTTCCCGTTGTGTTTGTACTGAACTGGACAGTGTGAACACACCACTGCGACAGCATGGTAAATGACACAAATCATGCCAACTCAAGTTTGCTAACTCCGAGTTAGAAAGAATGAGAGAGTAATCTAGAAACGAGAAAAAAAAGTGATGGTTGCGAACAGGGTGAGAAGAATTCTAAATGGCAACCTCAAAATATTTATCAGAGATTGCATTTTGTAGAAAAACTCAGGGCATGTTGCCTAGTTGCTCCACTTGGGAACTCGATAAGAGTGTGAGAGAGATGGTGACAAAACTGTAACATGAAGACTTGTTGACGTTAATTGCAGGAGATGACTTGGTAGAAATTGAAGTGAAGCATCACAATAACTGTCTCAGATCCTTCAATAATCGCTATACAAGTGTGAACTATGAGGCGAGAGGAAGCGAGAAGAGACCATCCAGTAATGACGAGACAATTGTGCCATCTCGTATGTTTGATGAGCTTGTTTCTAATGTCAAATACACCATTGAAAAGGGATCCTACATTTTCAAACTCTCTGAGATGCATACACTGTATAACCAGCGACTCTCTGCTCTTCATCTCGGAAAGACAACAAATCGAGGCTTAAGAGTCATCTTCTTCCACACTTTGCCGCTGATTGTCAGTAGCAGTCTGATGGAAAGACACATGCTTCTTGTGTTTAATGAGGGGATTCATCAAGATTTAAAGTTAGCAGTAACATCACATGACTTTGATGAAGAAGCCCTGTCCATCCACCATGTGGTGAAAACAGTGAGAAAGGATATGTTTGGTCAGAATTTCTTTGAATTATGTGGCTCTTTTCCTGCAGAGTGCCAGGAGAGTTCAGTACCAACAAGCCTAAAACCATCAGAAACAAGAAAAAAGTACAATCAGAGATTGCCAACCCCCACCAGACCCCACCAGAACTTGTTTTGTGTGGTGCTTATGCAGTTTTGTGTGGTATTTGTGTACTGGTGTGTTCCGTAATTAATAAGACATAACTGGACTTGCCACTTTATAACTGTTGGCAGTGATGACCGGGTACCAATATGTCCCGCTTTGATGCAACCCCGCTTTGAACGAATACCTGACCCTGACCCATGACGTATATTATTATTCAATTGAATTCAGAATGGAATTAAAATAAATTCAAATCAAATGGAAGAACAAATAGGTACAGTCCTGCATTGGAGTAATCCGAAGGAACCCGAACAAGCAAAAAGCAAAGATGGAGTCATCAGGAGGAAGCTAGATCGGATCTGGGTTTCAGCTGCCACTCCATCCTCAAACCCATCCAGGCATAATCAAGTGCGCCTTCTTCAAAAAAAAAAAATCAAAAAGAACACAGATTCAGAAAATTAAATCATTCTGGCTACCAGACCATGCATCTGATCAGGTTAAAATTTAAAACATATATTCTCCATCACCATTAGATCATAATTCTGCAGTTTCATGTTGATTGATGAAGCAGTTCAAGAGATATAATTTTTTTTTTTAAAGATTTTCATTCAATCCAATATGGCTGCCAGACCATGAGGCATCAATTATTCATGAATATCCAGGTATCCCTAAGGCTTAGGGAACATTTTGTGAAGTTGTCCCTCAATCTGTCCAGCCGTTCTGGAGAAGATTTTTAAAAATAGATTTTCGGCTAAATCCAATATGACTGCCAAACCATGTGACCTATGATGTCATATGTGTGAACGTTTTGTTCCTCATGGATAGCGGTCATATGTATAAAGTTTTGCCGTGATCTGTTCAGCCATTTGAGAGATAAAGATTTTTGAAGGTTTAAAAAATGAAAAAAACAATATGGCAAAAATTTTCATACTGATCGGATGTAGCGTTATACATATGCAATTATGATGTCATAACAAAGGCACCTATGACGTCATAAAAATCACCCTTATTCCCCATGAAGTGTACTTGTCATTTGCCAAGTTTCAATTTTTTCCTTCAGTGCGGTTTCGGAGATGCAGGAGTCCAAAGTTTTTCATTTTTTTTTCAACATGGCCATTACACTACGAGACCTACAATGTCATAATTATCATTAAAACATTCTACATGAGTAGTTGGTCCTATGGTGAAAATTTTGACTCAATCCGATCAGCTGTTGTGGAGAAAAACACTAAAGTTCTGTGCAGACAAACAGACAAACAAACAGACCCAAATACAATACCCTCTCCTTTGGCAAGGGTAACTAGAACGGCACTCTCCACCAGGTTTTTTTTATCCCATGATAGCCCAGACCTTTATTTGCAAATTCTCATTTGCAAGCAAATTCTGCTATCCTCGAAGTGATCAGCTTCGGTGTTTTCCTGCCCACATTCAGCTATGATCACATGACCGGGCGCAGGTTGTAAACACAGCAATTGGTGTAAGAGTGGAATCTGAACTCCATACCTCCAGGGAAAATTTTGAATTCTTTTTTTCACCAAGTGCATTTGGTTTATTCAAATTTAAAATAATTTTTGTTCTTTGTTTTTGACATTATGGTGGAATGTCGCTTGCGTGGTGGTGAATGTGAGACCAGGGCAGGATTTGGGAGACGGGAGGAGTTTAGAATAGGAATCTCCCTCACCACCGGCTTCATTCAAGGGAGCCAATGTCATTAATATATTAATTGAAATTTCCAATTCGGATTGTTAAAATTAAATAGATATTGTAATTTCATTCAACCTAATGGTATATATTCATTTAACTCATTAATTCCATTTCAGATGCTGAGGCTGCAATGCTGCTTTTTTTTCAAGACGTCTGAAATCCATTCAGACATTGATGATGATGGCCAAGATTGATTCTTACAAATGCTGGCAGGGATAATTTTTGAAAGAGCAGGAGGAAGTTTTAGTATAGTGGGTTTTTGTGCTTTCTCTTGTTCGAATTTTATAAGGCTTTTGGTGTTGTTGTTGCAAAATCAATAGTGACTTCCCCACAAACATGCTTTTGTAAATTTATTTCAACAAGATGTTTTATTTAGTTGCATTTTTTGAAAAAAATATAATCATGGAAATATCTTGCCAGCACCAGGTAATTGTCGTGTAAATGTCGGGCCAGTGTCGGGTAATTGTAATGGAAACGCGGGGTCAGCATCGGGGAAACGTCGGCCTGGCATCGAGGAAACATCAGGTCAGCGTCAGGAAAATGCCGGGTGCTGGGGAAATGTCATGGAGAGTCGGGCTGGCGTTGGGGAAACGTCATTGGAACGTTGGGCCGTCATCGGGGAAACGTCACTAGCCAAGGCTTCCACAACATTGGCCTGATGGACAAAATTACATTGGGTCAATGCCATTGCCATTACTCCTATTTTTCCTATTTTTCATGTTAAAAATCCTATAAATGTTCTATTTTATTCATGTTGAAAATTCCTATAAAAGTCCAATTTTGTCATCTCAAAATTACTATTTTTTTCATTTTATTTCACCAAATCTATTTGGGACCCCTGCAATGGTGTTAGCCAATGTTGGACCAACGGTGGTGCTGATGTTCGCCCAATGTTGACCCAGCGTCTGTGTGCTCGCTTGGAAAGGACCTTCCTGACCATCACAACTCTTCACGTCATGCAAATACATCTTATTATTCCACTAGGCCTTTGCAGAAGATGTAAATAAACAAATTATGCACCAACTATCTTTAAATCTTTGGTTTTGTACGATAGCTGAACAACCTGAATAAACGAAAAAAATTTATTGATCAATAAGGAATAAAATCAAAATCCAAGATAAATGCACAGCATGACAGACTAAACGTTTTCAAAAACCAAAGTTACATTAATTTACATTTTCTTTTAGCACACTTTGCTGCATTACTTTGAAGAAATAAAAGAAATTCGAGTAAAATAAATCACCTTTATCTTCTGGATTTATGCATTTCCAAAGAGGGATTTTTCAAGCCAACAAACTTTCTAACATAGCACGTCACTAATGCACAGACTTACCTCGAGTATATAGCTTTGCTGCAATGGTGTTTACTCCTAATTATGAAGCAAAATGATTCTAGTCGAACCTAATTAGCCTTGAAACGGAATAATTTGCTGAATTTGTTTGAAGTTTTTGTGGTTGAATCTTGCCGACCTGGCAGTGTAAATATGTTGATCTTTTGTCAGCAGCATTGCATGGATTCAATATCCAATACTGTGGCCTTCGTTTCATTTTGAGCCATTTATTAGCAGTACATTACTGTCATGACAATTTTAGAACAGACTCGAGGTTTGATTTCTGCTTCAATGGAATATAACGATAAATTTAAGTGCTGCCAACAGAATAATGCATAATGGAGTACTCCAAACTTCAGAAGGGATGTTAAATTGGCTGTCTTGTCCACAAGGTGGATGTTAGAAATTCCAAGGTTGACCAAATATGATGACTTTTCTTCATTGAGCATTAAAAGAAGGCCAACCACATGGGAGAGCATATGAAGCAGCTTTTCAAGCATGAACCCTTCTTCAAAGCAAGGATTATGTAGCAACATCAATTGTTTTGGGCCTTGTCGAAAGTCCAAAGGTATTCTGAATGGTTTTCAGTCCAGTTTTTTGTTCAACTGATTTTTCTAGCTCTTGTGACCATACGTTACATAAAGGAGGGAGAACACGAGGCCTTCACCTGGCATGTCATGAGATCATCCATTCGAGATATGTATAGTATTCTAAATGTAAGAAACATGACCTCTTATTGGTGTATTCCATCCGTCATAAAATTGGGGACTCGAACTCCAAGTTTTCCAAATATTCCATAAAGAATAAGAAGCAAGCTCCATGAGAAACAGTTCTCCTGCTCAATGGTTATCGTGTTTATTTAGTTCTCTTTTAAAGTCCTTGCTTTGAAGAAGGGCTCACGCTCGAAACATTGCTTCATTTTATCTCTCATGCAGTTATTATGGCTCTCCCAAAAGCTGGTTGAGAAAATTTGCTGTCCTTATTTTATGGCCGACATTGACCAATACTGTTGGTCCTGATAAATACAAGCCTTCTATTGTCTGTTCACCAACATAGATTCATTTGTACTTCATTCCTGGACGTTCTGTAATTCAATTGGTGGCTGCATGTGGTTCCATATTTGGTGAGGCACCAATGAAAGATCTTCCCCTTACCCTTTGGTATTCAACATTGGTAAACCATATCGACCACATTTGAATAATTTCTTCTTTTTTGAGGCTGTTTTCACTCAACTCCAGATATTAATGTATTGCTACCTTTTTAAAATGCCATCATTCAGTCAATTTCTTGAACTCATTTGCCATATGGTCTTACGTTTGTAACTATAGCTTGTGACATTTGAGAAAAATGAAAGTTGTATTTTATTTGAGTTCATTTCCAAGGAACTTTAATACAGGAGGAGGAGGCCATTAGGCCCATCACTACTTTGAGATTGTTGTCCACCTATGGTTGTTTATCCATTCTTAATCCTTTTGAAATACTGAGCATCATGCCAGGAAGCAGCACGTACAATATTTAGTGTTTGATATGACTTGGCCAAGGTGTGAACCACCCCAAGGTTTGAACCACCAACCTCCCAGACTGAGAAAAGATGCTCTAATCATTTCATCACTGAGTTATGCAGCTAATTAATCAAACATCCACAGTGATAATATATATATATATATATATATATATATATATATATATATATATATATATATATATATATATATATATATATATATATATATATATATATATAGTATTGTGCTTTTTATGTGGCGATTGCAAACCAACAGTGTTCAAACATTGGATATTACATCAATGAACAGTTGACTTCAGGCATCTGCTGCCAAATGCTTTCTCTTCGTCTGTTAATACTGCTGTAGGTGGAGCTGTTGGTATCCTTGGATTGATAATGGCTTACACTGAAACACCAAATGTTTGTGCCTCAATTACCCACTGAATCGGATTAATGGCTTTCATTCAAAGCACAGTTTTTTCTTTTTTTTATTGTTATTTACAGCATTAATCATGATAGGAATTCTGTCCCACCTCGTCTAAGAGTGTAATTACGAGAGATGCATCTGTGGGCAATCCTCAGATGTTTGGGAAATGAAATGGAACATGATGTTGTTTTGCAAGGAGAATCTGTGTGCTGATGGATTGATGTTATTACATTTCCCCTTAAGCTGTAGAAAGGAAAAAAAAAAAAACTTTCTCAAAAGCAGTTGTTAAATACAAGGATTTGTTGGAAGTTTTTTTTTTTTTAATGTTGTAAGTACATGAGAAGAGCTGAACACATTATTATTCAGAAGGGATGTGACGACATTAACCACAATGAGTGGATTAGTATTACCAGGCCAGATCTGCAGACCAGACCAGGCTGCTTATCCCATCCCAAAGGTCGTTAATGAGCCAGCTGGATTTTTTCCGACATTCCAGTGGTGGCGTGGCATCTTCTTTTACTGAAAGGAGAAGCGTGTGTGTGTGTGTGTGTGTGTGTGTGTGTGTGTGTGTGTGTGTGTGTGTGTGTGTGTGTGTGTGTGTGTGTGTGTGTGTGTGTGTGTGTGTGTGTGTGTGTGTGTTGTCACACTTAATTTTAAAGGGGTCCTGTTGTCGTAGCATAATAAGAATGGTACCGTTGGAATGCTGATGATCGATTTACTTGGTTGGAAAACTCATAGTCGATCGACTTGGAAGAATAATTTGTCAGAGAGACCACCAATCTGTTTTTGATGCAGGTGTTCAACAGCTCCAGAAATTCAGCTTTGACATGAGAGATTTCAATGATTTTGAGTTTGTGTTGTTTTGCACAAAAATATTTTAGCAGCTGAGTAAAGTCAGTGGGTAATTGGGGGCAATGTGGGACAAGGTGGTTAGGCAAGGTGGTATCCCTTCTCTCCTTTTCCACTCGTAAATATGAGTGTGGATATGTCCTCCGTGATCATGTTTATTATGAACATTTTTCATTTGAAATTGGCTTCTGTATCATCAGCCTGAAAGCCCTCTGGTGTAGCCATTCAGGATACTAACCACATAATCAGGACTTCTTCTTCTTGCGTACATGGCAGCTTAGCTGCCGGGGTAGCTATCATTTCTTGGAAGCGCGACTGTGCCGCTGATGGAGTGCCCCTCGACCAGTACATACTGGTTCTCATTTCGCCGACCTCGGAAGGATGACAGGCTGAGTCAACCCCCTGGTGTATTAATTCAGCTGCCAACGGGGCTTGAACTCAGGACCCTAGGATCCCAAGCCGCCACCCCAACCACTAAGCCAACACCAGGCGATATAATCAGGACTAATAACACAAAATGGAGCTGGTGAGGGCAGGAGGGAGTATATTTTTCCACCTAACTCAAAGATTCAATCTATCCTAAAAAGAGATGGATTTATTTTTATTTTTAAAGATGAAATGCAAGGTGAAACATTTAGAAACTTAGTTAAGGAGAAATATCTTGTTAAATGAAATGCAGTGCATACTCTATTTTGGGGAAAGGGGGTGGGGGGGAGGGGGGAGGGAGAAATAACCTTAGTAGCATCTGCCCTTCTGCAATTTTGCATTTCCCCAAAACGTAACTACTTACATTTCCTCACCAGGAGTTTGTCACTTTTTCTCGGATATTATTTAATTCAGGATTTTATAATTTCGATTTTTATATTTAATAAGGATGTAATACACAATCTGTTTTTTGAGAAAAATATAGCACCACTCATGCTTTGTTAGTATTCATAGATAAAGTGGCACAAGCAATTGATCAATTTTCTGAAACTTCTCGAAGGCTTTTGTTCCAATTAACCATAATATTATTTTGCAAAAACTAAAACATTATGGAACTAGAACGGCACTCGGGAGAGCACACACCACCACAGTTCGTTTCGTATCCCACTGATAAGCCGGATCTGCATACGGACATTAACCGAAATCTATTTGGCTTGTTCTTGTCACCTACACACCTCATTCGCCAAGTTTCGTCCAAATCTGTCTGTAACGTTTTGAAGTATCTTGCTCGCAAGCAAATGGGTGAAAACATAACCTCTGTCCACCTTCGTCCATCTTCTGTGGTGGAGGTAATTAGAGGAATAGCCCGACAATGGTTTAAAAGCTACCTGTTCAACAGAAAACATTTTGTCATTTTAAAAGGGTTGGAATCCAACATGCAATCAGTGGCTTGTCGAGTTCCACAAGGTTCTGTGTGGGCGTGTGGGCCATATAGTTACGGTTGTGGGGGTAGATGGAGGAATTTCATGGCAAAGTTAGGATTGTATAAGAGTTGCTTGGTCCGTGGACTTGTAGGAGACATCTCGAAGTAAATTAAGTCGGGAAACTGAGAGCTTAAGTGTTACGTGTCACCACGCAGGAAGTGGTGCTGTGTGAATTACACCAGATAGGGATTAAGTCCAATTTTCCCCAGCATATACTTGCCCCCTGTGACCTTTTCCTACGTTTTTGCACTTACAAGCCAGCAATGAAAGTTGTGTTTTTATGACAACAACAACCATCCCAACAAGCAAGTAAAACATGCCCAGCAGGCAGTTTAAAGGTAAGGCCTTCCCAGTTTAAAGGTACCCTGACATGCCCAAATACATAAATTTCATTTATATATCTCCTAGAGTTTTTCATCGTGATTTCAGATCTGACAATGCTTTTTCAGAATACTCATTCTGTAAAATGCAAAATTAAAAAAACAAACGTCTTCGGGAACGCCCCTAAAAATTCTCTTGAAAGAGGCGTAACCAACATGAGGTCATATACAGGATGTCAAAGGCTGCACGTTAATTACTCGGGTTGGTGGTCTACGTGATTCTATTGGCTTGCTGTGTGTTTCCACATTTGATTGGTCGACTCAATTGCTTCGTTCATTTCTGCTTTAAAAAAATCGAACATTTGTTTTTGAATAATGGATGACATGGACTTTCACTTGTCTGGTAATGACAGTGAGTGTGAGGAAATGAAGAATTTTGGTCTGAATCAGATGGAGAATTGTCAGATAACGTAGTCGCGGGAGGTGAAGTTCGGGCAGCTGGCAATGAAGTACAGCCTTACCAGTTCAAGCCCGAAGCAGGACAAGCA
>NC_140964.1:102537783-102540283 GCF_056783735.1 Eptatretus burgeri | reverse complement strand
TATAGTATGTGTATGTATGTATATATATTATGATATATCTATGTGTATATATATATATATATATGCTGACAAGAGGTTGTGTTCTGTTCTGTGTGTGTATTATATGTTTGTGTTGTCTGTGGTTGTGTGTGTGTGTATGTATATATGTATTGTCTTGTTGTTGTGTGTGTGTATATATATTCATGAGCATATAGATAAACTGTTGTTTTGTGATACTTCGTTTCTGTATAAAAAATATGACTTTATATATGTGAGTAATTTATATGTATGTATATTCATATATATGTGTTTTATGTTATATATATATGGTATAATATATTGTGTATATTTCTCTTGATGTATATATATATATGAATAGAAGATGCAATAGATATATATATATATATATATATATATATGATAACTATATATGATATATATATATGATATATATATTGTATAATATATGGTAATATATATAGTATTTGTCATATATATACTCAGTCAGGGTGTGTGTATTAGGTGTGTATTGTATACGTTGGACTGATCCATTTGGTTGCGCCAATCTTTCTCTATATATATATGAGTCGGGCTATGGAATCTTTGGTTGTGGATAATAGATTGTGTGTGGTGGGTATGGTGGTGAGAAATATGATGAATATATATCTATATAAACATAAAATATATATATAACCATGAATCGTCAATAATTACACCACGTGGTACAGAATATTTGCCAATCTTCAAATATAATATATATATAGAGTGTGTGTTTAGTGTGTGTGTATGTGTGTTGTGGGTGGTGTGGTGTGTGTATATACATATATTATATATATATTTATATATTTAAACGCATCATGCTTATAAAGAAGGAAACACAGTAACAAACTGATACATTTAACAAATGTATTTATTTATAATGGGGGGGGGTGTGTGTGTGTGTGTGTGTTGTGTGTGTGTGTGAACACAAACATATACAACAGACATACATATATACAAAAAGAAATATATAAATATATGATGATATATATGTATATATATATAGGAAAAATATGTATATAAAGGCATATGTATATATGCATATATATATAGAAGGAACCAGAGCACGCCGACCATGCCAGCCAAAACGAATATATAGAACATATAGAGATATATATATGTAGTGTGTATTATATATATCCTGATATGTATATATATATGTATGTGCTTCGGATCTTCGATTTCTTTATCACTATATGGTTTGTGTGGATATATTATTGTGGGAATTGGGATATAGAATATATATATAGCCAAGCGAATATGTATGATATATTATGATATATATAGTCCACTATCATTGGGTAGATATATATATATATATATTATATATATGTATGTTATGGGTGTATATTATATGTATATATATATATGTATATATATATATGTATATATATATATATAGTATATATATATATATATATATATATATAATATAAATGTATATCATATGTATATGATATATTATATATATACATATATATATATATGTATATATATATATATATATGTATGTTTGTGTGGTGTTTGTGTGTGTGTGGAGGGTTATTGTTGTATGTGTGTGTGCATGTGTGGGCTCCATCTGTTTGAGTATGTATCATCTTTGGCTTGGGTGGTGGGTCTTCTCCTCCTGCTTGTTGTGTGCTTGTATGTTTTGTTGTACACACAGTATGAGTAATATACTGAAAATAGAAAAACACTTGAAACTTCATATTTTCATATGTATGTATATATGTATGTAATATTGTATGTATTCTTATATATTTCTTTTGGACTGGAATATATAACTGTTATATACACATACTTAATACATATACATATAATTATAATAACTTATAAACTATATTATATCAGACATAATACAAAAACACATATATCTTAACTAACATATATTGAACATTTCACATATATATAATATAATATAAATATATATAATATATATATATAATATATATGTGATGACTCGCTGTTGCCGTTGGGTTATTTATATATTCCTGTATGTCTCATATTTCAATATATACATACATATATAAGTATATATATATATATGTTAAACTGTCATTAAATAGTCTGTAAATATAATATTCATATATATATATATGTTCAAATATATATCATTGAGGAATACATATATATTATATATTTTATTTTATATATATATATATATATATATATATATATATATATATATATATATATATTTAGATGATATATATATATATATATATACTGTTAGACATATACAGATATATCAGAATGCAATTATCTTCAATTTGATGCATCATATATATATATTTATATATTTTTTCCATCATATTTGATTCCATCCATAAATCGAATTTGACGCAAATCGATAAAAGTATAATTTTATATATATATAAATATATATATATATATATATATTCATATTTTATATATATATATATATATATATATATATATATATATATATATATATATATATTGTACGGTGGCCATATCTGGC
>NC_140964.1:102453249-102525749 GCF_056783735.1 Eptatretus burgeri | reverse complement strand
AATCAAACGCTTTACAGCGAACAACATAAGCTGCAAGCAGCCCTTGCTGAAACTCTCGTCTGCATTAGGTGAGGACCAGAAGAGCAAAGATACGGTCAATCGTTGACCTCTTTGGTGTAAAGCCTGTCTGCTCTGGGTGCTGGTGCTCAAGCAGATGGTGGCAAGCCCTATAAATAATTATCTGAGCAAAGACCTTCCCCGGCACTGAGAGCAGCGTCACCCCTTGGTAGTCGTTGCAGTATTGGCGATCACCCTTCCCTTTCCAGAGAGGACAACAAGGCCCCTCTTCCAGTCAATTGGGATGATGCCTGTGTTAAAGGCAGAGCACAGAACTGTATGTAGTGACATGAGTACAGCATTTCCACCAGCCTTGAGAAGGTCAGCATGGATACCACAGATCCCAGGAGCTTTACCCCAATTCAACCCATTCACCGCAGCCTGTTTTTCCACACACGAAGGTGGATCACAGTTGTTTGGAGGGTCAGCAATAGGGAGAGTGACACCCCTGACATCCAACTAAACAGCTGGTGCATCAGCCCGGTACAACCGCTCAAAGTAACCGGCCCAGCGGGCTCTCACTTCAGACTCCTCTGTCAAGAGCCTACCACTCTCTGCTCTAACTGCAGTGCTTCGAGGGATGGGTTTGGATGAACGCAATGCGCGAATTCCCCTGTAAGAGGGACGAGAATCACCTGTCCACAGGTGATGCTCTACCCCCTCACAGATTCCTCGCACATAGGCCTCCTTGTCCACCCTCAGTGCACGTACAGTTTTACGCCTCAGCTCCCTGAACAGCTCAGCTCTGCCATTAACCCTGGCCCTGTGACTCTGGTAAGTGGTGTTCAGTGACCCTTGAGAGACAAAATTCTTCTTCACCGCAATCCCATCATCCGGTGAGCTGTCTTCTGGAGGGCAGCTGCATAGGAGGTACTCCCATGGAGTGGGTTTTCAATTTTCTTTGTGTTCATATTGTGTTTTGCGGAGTGAAGGGTTTTACAGTGGCCGGAGTGCAAATCCTGCCACCAACCTCCGAAAAAAAGATGCAGCCCAACTGCAGGATATCTACAGACACAGTTGGGCACTAGATATGGATGGCCTTTGGCTCACTTCCAGCTCCTCCACCCTTTGACAGGTTTTGTTGTTAGATCCTCTTGGAGGATTTCTAAATCTTACGTTGTTGTTCTTCATCTTCTTCTTGTGGACTTTTTTGTTTCACAGCCTACAGTTTTCATCGAAACTTCCTGAAACTTGGCATGTATATTTAAAAATACCCTGCGCAGACAGTAACCATCTCCGATTTTGAAAATTCCACCTTGAAAAAAAGTTATGACGTGAAAATATCTCCGCTCATGGAAATCGCCTAAAAAATTATCTCTGAAACTCGGCAAGCTTTTTGAACTCTGTTTGCGGGAATCGAACAGAGCATTAGCAGAGATGAATTACCGCACATATGATACATCACTACGACGTCAGATCAATTGTTATGACGTCATTCCTATTTTTTGACATTTTTTGTTTCACAACCCAGAGTTTTCATCGGATCTTCGTGAAACTTGCCATGTATATGCAGAAAGCCCACGCGCAGGCAGTAACCATCTCCGATTTTGGAAATTCTTCCTAGAAAAAAAAGTTGACGTCATAATATCGCCGCTAATGGAAATCGCCGATACCATTATCTCCGAAACTAGGCAAGCTGTTTGAATTTTGTTTGCGGGAATCAAGCCGGGCATTAGCACAGATAATTTATCGCAAACCTGATACATCACAATGATGTCATATTCGTTTTTATGACGTCATCATTAAGAGGACAAGGATCTTAGCTCCTTTGAGCTTGTTAATCCTGCTGTGTGTTCATATCATTCACCCTCCTCACCAGGAAACCTGTTGGTGGAGATGGTCTAGCTGCCGACGAGGTTTACATGGTACCTGTTGTAAGTCAGATCTAATCAGGCCTGCCCACTTCCACTCCTTGTTCCTGTTTTTCTCCCATTTGTGGAACTGCCTTCCTGAGGATGTTCAATCCCATCCTTCCTTCCAAGGCATCACATTGGTGGCACACCTCAGACTCATGTCATTCTCCCTCCAAACTGCAATCCCTTTTACCCCCATTACGTTCTCCCCAAAACAATCACCTTTGTGTGGATTACGGTGTTTCCTCATCTCCTCTTTAACTTTTATTCTTATCCATTCATTCCCTTGCTTGTTGTGTGTGTGTGACTTGACCACCTGTTGTTCCACTGCTCCACGATAATTACATTTCCTCTTTGCCTGATCCACCTTGCTCTTCACTGAGCATAGATTTTGTACACATAAAATGTGTAAAACGAATCATAAAAGTAAATAAAGATTCGACTTTATTTCTTGTAGTAATGCTTAGAATACTACAACAGCACTCGGTAGAGTGTATACCTCCACCAGGCTGAACAGTTTACGTTTTGTATCCCTCTGATGGGTCAAATCTGAATCCAGACCTTAATTAAAATCGAATCAGCTTGTTCTTGTCACCGAACCAACTGATGCACTTAATTTTGTCACAACACGTCCAAAACTTTTTCATGCATCATATCATGCTGTATATCGTTTTTGGACCCATCTCTCAATGGTGAAGAATCACTTGAGGAATTAAAAAAAAAAAACTCGTATCCACATTCAGATCTTCACCAAAATTGGAACAATTTGTCCTTGTTATGCACCCAACCGGTCCACCAAGTTTCGTCCAAATGCGTCCATAACTTTTTTTCAGATATCGCGTTGTACTCTAAATCATTTTTAGCCCCGTCATTCAATGGTGAAGAATCATTTTTTTTACCCCTCAGCCTGAATTGGCTAAGGGGTATTGTCATCATAGGCGTTGTCCGGAGGGTGTCCGGGCGTCTGTCAACTTTTGGTTTCCGTCAATTTCGAGGAGAACTCCTTGTCCGATTAAATCCATTTTTGCAGGGTATGTTGGGGTTGAGTAGGGGAAGGTTCCTTTCAAAAATGGGCACGCTGCGATTTTCAATGTGGTCTCCAAGGAAGGTTCCTTTCGATAATCGGTGCAATGCGATATCCAACATGGCTCGGGCAGCCATCTTGAATTTGGTTTCCGGACAATTACTGGAGAACGGCTTCACACATTGATTTTATTTTCATGGGGGTATAATGGGGGTGGCTAGAAGAAGGTTCTTTTCGATATACAGCACAATCCGATATCCAATATGGCGGCTAGGGCAGCCCTCTTGAATTTGGTTTCCGGACAATAACTTGAGAACGGCTTGACTTATTGATTTCATTTTTGTGTGATGTAATGGGGGTATTTAGAGGAAGGTTCCTTTCGATATTCAGCGCAATCCGATATCCAATATGGCGGCTAGAGCAGCCATCTTGAATTTGGTTTCCGGACAATAACTTGAGAACGGCTTCACACATTGATTTTATTCTGGCGAAGTATCATGGGGTTGAGTAGAGGAAGGTTCCTTTCGAAAATGGGCATGCTGCGATTTTCAATATGGCCTCCATCTTGAAATTGGTTTGCGTCAAGGGGCTGAGGGGTTACAACCGCTTTGCGGTGCTATTTTTAATTATTGGATCCGCTGCCTGATCCGGATCTGAATTTTTGCCAAAATTGAATCAATTCATTCTTGTCACACACCCAACCTGTCCACGAAGTTTCATCCAAATGCGTCCACAAAGTTTTGAGATATTGTGCTATACTGTAAGACCCCAACATTCATAGTTCTGCTATTTGCGGACCCTGTGTATTCGTGGTCCATAAAATGTGACCTGCTTCTACATTTGCGGCCCTGTCCTTCATGTATTTGTGGTTTGTTTTCGGGGTTTTTTATTTTTATTTTTTGCATTTTTGCAGTTTTTCCTGGGTTCTTTCATGGTTTTTTTTTTTTCAAGGCAGGATCACCAAAATCTCATCAAGTTTTCCTTGTCACACAGCCAATCTGTCCACATATTTTTGAGATATCCCGCTCACAGACAAACAAATAGACAGGAGTGAAAACATGACCTCTGTCCACCTTCAGCCGTGGAGCAAATAACAATTGACACAGGGAGTTAGCATTAATTGCAGCAGTTGTTGTGCTTAAACCATAACCATATAACTGAAAACGTACAAGGTGTTTGCATATTTCCCCATGGAGTACAGCACTTGCTGTGATCTGTGACTCCTACATTCACCTTCAACTCTCAGGCTCTATGTTTCATCAACATCTTTGAGGGACAGGCTAGATCACAGATTAGATTGCTTCTTTCTTATCAAAGAAATATTAGTCATCCCTCACTTCTTTCTTTCTGATATTTAGTCTCACACCTCTTGCTATTTTTCCTGAATGGCCCAGCGACCCTCAATCCTACCGAGATGCCTGCTCCCATCGACCCAAACACTTATTGTTACTTCCCAGAGCCTTCTGCTCACCTTTTTAATCGCTGTGAAATAGCATTCCTATTTTCATCCTGTCCATTATTCCCTCCAGTCCTCACGTGACCAGCACTATCACCTACATCCTTCTCCATCAAGTGGCAGGAAATAAGTGATTGATGATCTTGGGACAAAAGCTGAAAAGAATGTGTTTCCTCATAACTTCATTATATTTAAAAGTGATAACAGGAAGTACTACAGGAAGGGCTAAATCTTCAATGTATCAGCTTCACCATAAAGTTAGCCACTTAAATGCTTGATAATGATGTGAGTTCCCACTGAAAAAGGAAAAGAAAAATTTTCATCCAATTTTCCGCTTTGCACAAATGTGACCTTTACATAATGATTTTCACTTGAATTGAAATGTCGTTTGTTTTCTTGACACAATGATGAGGATATTTTGAGCTTATTATCAAGGTTATTTTGACCCCATGACTATATTCATTGTTGATTTATTCAAGGATGTCTATCTTCATTATGTGTCCTTGGAGATTATCTATCGGATATACATTAATGAAGAAACGTGTTAAGTTTTCGATCATGTCTGAAAGAGGAGCGACTGCAGTTGCATTTTCAACATTAACTCCCATGCCCACATGCTAGAGGTCATTTTGACCTTGGTATTGTTATGTATATTATTCAAGGATTGTAGTTTATGCCTGGTGTTGGCTTAATGCTAAGGGTGGTGGGTTTGGGATCCCAGGATCTTGAGTTCAAATCCCACTTCCTGTTGAATTAATACCAGGTGGGGTCGACTCTGCCTGTCATCCTTCTGAGGTCAGCAAAATGAGTGCCAGCTTACTGGTATCCTATGTTGGAGTGGTGACCCATCCAGGATTGTGTCCAAGAGCCAAGGAGACTGCTTAGGCAGCACAAAGTATGGTCCCGATGGATGGATGGATAGTATTTTTTTTATCCTTTGATGTTATCCTCAAAGGGTATTCACAGTGAAGAATAGGCTTTCATATTCAGCTTGATGGAGTATTGCTCTCCCCTCTGGCCTGGCACCCCAACCTCATACCTTGCTCAGCTTGACACCGTGGAAATCAAGGCCTTCAAGATCATCCAATGATGAAGCTGAGTATATGTGCCTATCATTTTCCCATCACAGACAGGTCAGTGGTCTCTCTATCTTATACCGCATCCTTTCTGGTTTTGCACCCTTTGCTTTTTTTGAGCTATGTCTCCCCCAGGTTTCTGTCCACCATCAACACATGGTCCACCATCAACCCCCTTCTGGTGCAACTCCTAAAATCCAGAATCACTGCTCACCTCCACTCATTCATCCCTCTTTTTTCCCCCACCAGTGGAACCAACTTCTACATTCTCTTCAAACTCATTCTTCCGTCTAAGTCCTCAAGACAACTGTTCACCACCATCTCAGGTCACCCTACCATCCAAAACCATGATCTTTTCTACCCTTATTAGCCCCCCTCCCACAGCCCACCTTCCAAATTTTCAATTTTTCCTTCCTGAGAGTTTGCGTCTGTATCTGTTGTCCACCTCATGCATCCTCCTCTACCTCTCATTCCTTCCACTTCCCTTATTTGTCAAAGTCTCCCCTTTATATTGTCTTTCAAACCTGCTGTTGGTGTATCCCCCTCTCTCTACTGTTCCTTTTGTTATGTTTTTTTTTCCTGATCCATTCATTGTTCTCTCTATTCCACGAGCCTTCACTCTGTATCCACAAAAAAAAAAAACATTTTTATCCATTCCTGTCATTGTATTTTGTGGTGTTTTTGAATTATTTTACTGTAAAGTCCAAGGATTAATCTGAGTTGAATGAGTGAGAAGCAGTAACGTGGCAAGGTAGCTGCTGCTTGCAGAATGTTCACACGTTATTTCGAGGATTGGTCAACTGAGTTATTCTGATTTCAGGAACAGTATGTAGGCTCCACAACAGGTATCATAACAAATGCACACCCATATTCATCCACAAAGATCATGCCAAAGAGTGAGATCATCTCATGGAATGGTGATTGGTAAGACTGTCATGAATATGGATTATTAAATGGACCCAGGCTGGCAGGCCCATAAAGGTGAGCATTGATCTGCTGCAGGTTGCTAGAGGCTGGTGGTCTTTGGAGAGCATTATGTGGTTGAGTAGAGATGTTTAAGGAGTTTGATTTTCTAATGGGACATATCCATGCCCAGTTTGCTGACAAGGGTTCTGTGCATGTCTCTGCAGTGGAACTTTGCTCTGGCCAAGCCAATCGAAATGAACTCCAAAAAGGGACAAAGCTGCCATACCGCTATGTGCAAATATACCGCAATGCCAGTGCAGCCATTAATCAGAAATATGAAACCAAAGAATCAAACATCGAGTTGATGTCATGAATAACAACATTTCAACTGAATCCTGAGAATAACAAACCTCGAGATCACCAGTGATCGGCTGGTGGGTTGATCAAGATCATGGAGAGCAAGGAATGTTGAGTGGAGGACCCCTGGCGACCATGGAAGGCCGCAGAAGGCCAATGAATGACCCCCTCCAGCGGAGTGGTGCAGCAAAGGGAGCTGTTGTGATGCTGGGCAGCGAAGATTAGGAGTCAAGAATTTTCCCTGGAGGTGGGACTTTGTGCTGTGGGGGCACACACACTGCTTCACCCCACCCCCAAAGTATGGGACCTACCTGCTGCCAAGTTGAGGCCACACCTGCTTGTAATTGACATGCCATGGCCTTGCTGGCATTTGTCGTAATGGTTGTTGGTGTTGTGTATAAGTGAATGTTTCACTTGGTCCCATGTGACTTGATATGTGCTCTGGTAGGCAGGTAGCCCATGGAATTGGATAGGTAGTTCTGTAATTTGGTATTTGGACTCATCTGACAGCTGAAGCAATTGACATCCACTGAGGGACTTTGAAATATAAATTTGAAAAAATTGTTGACCTTTGGCCTCTGATGACCTTTTGACCTCAAAAATAAATATGATTCTGCTGGATCACCAACTCCACCATTTGTTGAAGTTTCATGAAGATTGGTTTAAAATTCTGACCTGTAGGCAATTAAAGGTGAGCGGACAGACAAACGGAAGTGATAAATGTTTTGTCAACATACTTGTCAAAAAAAAATAATTACCAAGTAACAATCCAAACCAATCAACATACTTGCCAAATTTATTTTGCCAAGTGACAAACAAGACGGGTGAAAACCAAATCATGGTGGCGGAGGTAAATATGTCCCCAATTCCTCAATTCCTCTCCCTGGATATTATATTTTCTGGATTTGCAGGTCTGAACCCCGTTCAGGTTGCGAAGTCACAATTTATATCAAAAATTCCATTTCTTACTGTCCGTGCACCACCTTTCCCCCCTCCTAACCCTCAGAGTTGTACCTTTAGTTGTACTTTCCCCTCTGCAACCACCTCCTGCTTATCTGTGTACTTTACCTTCCTCTCTCTACGGAGGAGCTTCTGCTCCACGCTGATGAGTGCCATGGGGACCTACTCCTATTGAGGAGTGGTCCAGTTGCATGACCATGCATACTGGCTCTTCGGGGTTCGAATGTATGTGTTTGATTGATCATGTGCGTCAGGCTGAGGTGCATGTGTATGCTCATGGGAATGTTTTGTTGGACTGTGTACTTTGGCCATAGGGTCAAGGTGTATGCCCAAGGCTGATTAAAAGTTTTGATTTTTCAATTTTTTTTTTTTTTTTTTTTACATAAAAAGGCCTCCCTCAAAAGGAGTTTACATTGCGTAGGCATTACCTACCAAGACCTACACTTTTGTGTGTTTTGAACTATTCTCGTTTATAGAACGTTATGAATGCACCTTGTTTAATGAGCCAATGTCAAAAGGCAATTTTTTTTGTACAAGTAAACCAAAGCAAATTTGCTGTTGCATATGCCATCGAAATTCTTCATTTATTTGGAAATTTAATACTCTAAATGATTTGAATGCACTTGGAGAGTGCACATTTCTTCCCCTCTAATAAAATAGGCAACTTTCACAAACATTCTTCATGACCGACACACTTTGCCGATGGTCAGCATTAAAATTCCATCTAACTTGAGAGAAACTTCGGTAATTGTGACATGTTTGATGTCCTAATTAAATTATGTTCTCCAGCAGAAGTTGATGTAACCTCAGACAAACTTGCAGTGTTGGAAATCATTTGAAAATTTCGTTTCCACTTGCCTTATGGTTCTGGCCAACCTATCAATGTGTAGACATTTTTGATATCAACTTTCAAGAGGCAATCAGAACTATCCTGTGGAGTTAAAAGCAAAGCTTTCAGCTTCCTAGATATAAGGAAGCAGTCGGACTTGAATTTATCCTGTCTGTTTGATTGCTTTCACATTTCCATGAATGAGAACTAATGATTATGTGGTTGTTTGAGGTTGCTTCATATCTGCCGAAGTGGACTTTTGTTTATACTCGTAACTAAGCTTGTAAGAATGTATTATTAAAACGATATTTACATTACTTTTGATTGCTTTTACATGCTCGTTCCATCACAGTGGAAGCTTTTGAATGCTTTTAGTGTAGAAATCATTTATGACATGTACACACACCGTCAGTGCAACACGTCATTCAAAAACATCTTGCCCCAGGTGCTCGCATGTCTTTCACAGGAAATAATCACCTTGTATTACGCAGCCCATTATCCGTACATTTCAACGGCCTGGATGTTTTTGTTGACCAGAAATTTCATATTATTCAGCGTTCCCCATTCTTTGAGATCTCACTTACTAGAATCTTAGTTTTCAGCATGATAACTAAAAGAGGAAATGCATAATTTAATAGGCATTTGATCACCAACACCAAATGAAGACAAGTTCCCTCAAGTTATTAATCTACAGGCATTACTTGCATTACTATTCCTTTTATAAGCAAAAGAGCAGGTTTTAATTTGACCCCCTCCCCTTCCCCTCACCCACTCCCCCCCCTCTCCCCCACTTCCTATACATGCAAGGGTATGTTACAAGGACATTCAGACCTACCCCGGTAGCCATAATGCCTCCTGTAAAGTCTAAGTTTGCTTTGAACTTCAACACTACAACTAGCACTAAAGTTACTCATCCAATCTGATCACTTGCCAAGGTGATTATGGAACTTCTTGTGTTGGCATTCTCTTTCCATCTTATTACAATGCAAGGCTTTAGAGATATCCCACTTTGCAGCGATGGTGAGTATGTTATGGAGGTCATTTTCTGACCTCCTTATTTAGTCAAAAGGCAGAGGTCTCCACAGAGCATTACCAAAGGTCATCACTCAAGAAGGACGTCTGCGTCGGCTTTTCACAAGCTTGTATCAATACAACAATCATGTTTGTGCTGGAAATCTCCAGATTGGACATTGGACCAAATGGCCAAATGCATATTGGTGTCAATTACACATTTTCTTCCTGTCAGATTGGCTTATTGGAACTCGACATGGATGCTATAAAGAATTGATCTTTATTTTTACTGATCTACTATTTAATATAAGAAGAAAAAGAAAAGCGATATATTTGACCTTATGTCATGAAAAGAAATGCGGTAATAAAGGGTTCAAGAGAATTTTTGCCCATAGAGAAACAAAACACTTTAGAGTGTATCTTTGGGAGCTTTAATGATCTTTTAGTTTGCATTGAGGAATTGATGAATCTGACCTGGTCGATTGATAAGACTGTAAGCAATATACAGCTCAGATCATATTGAAACAAATTTAAAATATCATCATAGGATTATAATCAAGGCTGGCAGGGTAGCTTAGATGTTTGTATACTTGCCTTTGAGCTTCCTCAACTGAGTTTGAATCTTGGCCCAGCTATAAACTATCACTCTCATGTTTTTTTTTTTTCCATGCAGGACGAGGCATCAATGTGTGCCGTCCGTCAGGTGGACATTAAGCTGACAGATATTTGTCTGCGAGCATTGAGGACATTGGCAGTCGTTAAAGATCCCACGGTGTCTTTCGAGAAGCCGGTGAGTTAGCACAAGCATCTGAAACAAATTACACATTTTTACCCAAGTCAGCTTCAGTCAAACATTAGGCCTGTCCAGCCATTTCGTTAAAGACTACTTCATCGGCTGACCCCACAAGAAGGGAGGAATAATCGGCGCCCTTATAGAGGTAGTAGTAGATAAATAATTGCCAATCAAATGATGGAAGTTTCAGAGACGATTCGCCAAAATAGCTTGTGTTGACAAACTAAAAAATGAGGAAATTTAATAGTATATCAATGCAGTGGATTTTGGGCATTTTATCCCCCACAAGGAATAAAACTGAACTTTTGCCTGAATAATAAAGCACAAACTTGAGAGGCTTAAGAAACTCGTTTGGTATTCACTTTCTCATGATGTAGTTTTGGGATGCTTGCTTTTTCTGACATTGAATAATGATAAACGTATAATTTGTGTCCATAACTTAAATGGCTATCAATCGATACACAAAACTGCAAAATCATGTAAGTGGGGTTAATTTTAAAATCTGTATTTGCTCTTTCCACGTATACCTTTTAAATGAAGAAAGAATGAGTGATTCATTTTGATATATTCAACCTGTGTGTGTGGTGTACCTTGAAAGGGCACGATGTGCTATAACCTTCAATGCCGTGCAGATGGTAGGAGATGGAATTGCTTAACTGAATGTAAGGACTCGTACGAAGAGATCAGCTTCCTGATGCATGTCGGAGCTTGGCCGTGAATAGCATTAAAAGTAAAACCTTTTTAAATTATTGTGTTATCTCCTAGTTTAAAGTAGAAAAAAATGTATAAGAATAGTGTTCAAAGTCCGAATGCATATCTTTCACAGCATCTGACATTGATAGTGCTTTTGAATTTTATGGCATTGTAAAAGGGGAATTTTCATCTCCCCTTCCATTCCTTACAAGAATGTTGGACTTGTTATTTAGCTGAATAAAGTAGGATCTATAAAAGAATGAAAAGACATAGTCAGAGATTCTAAAGATAAAATAACAAATTTGAGCAACCTCAGAACTGTTGTGAACCATTGTTCCAGAGAGAAATTGTGAATTGGTAATCATTATAGATTTCTTGTAAAGCCTTATAAAGGCCACCTTTTAAGTAGCTGTTTATCTGAGTCGTCCAATGATATTTTTTTTCATTGATCGCTTGTTCCTTCACATTTTGTGGATACTTGAAGAGTGAATATTACCATGAACTTCCTGGTATTAACATGCATTGTGCTTACTAATAAATACAATTTCATTTTAATGGATTCTTTAAAATAAAAAAATTAAAATCCTGGATAGGTCACCACTCCAACACAGCATCATACCAGCAAGCTGGCACTCATTTTGCTGACATCAGAAGGATGACAGGCGGAGTGAACCCCACCTGGTATAATTCAACAGCCAAGGGGGATTTGAACTCGGGATCCTAGGATCCCAAGCCCACCACCCTAACCATGAAGCCAACACCAAGCATACGACTACTCCTCTACCCTCAAAACCCATCCAGGCACAACCAAGTGAGCCTTATTCAAAAAATAAAGATCAAAAAGTGCGCAGATTCAAAATAATTAAACAATTCTGGCTGCCACACCATGTGTCCGATCAAGCTAAAATTTAAAACATATTATATTCCCCATCACTACTAAATCATAATTGTGAAGTTTCACCTCGATTGATGCAGCAGTTCAAGAGAGAATTTTTAAAAAAATATTTTCGTTCAAACCAATATGGCTGCCAAACCATGTGACCTATCAGTTATTCATGAACACCCTGGTATTCCCAAGGCTTTGGGAGCGATCTGTTCAGCTATTCTGGGGAAGAGGATTCTTAAATGTTTTAGGGTAAATCGAATATGGCTGCCAAACCATGTGACCTATGACATCATAGTTGGTGAACGTTTTCTTCCTCATGGATAGCTGGTCATACCTGTAAATTTTCTCCTCGATCTGTCCAGCCGTTTCGTTGAAGGGGATTTTTGAAGGTTTTTTTTTTCATATGGCTGCCATACCAGGTGACCGATGACATCATAATTTTTTTCTGTTTACCAATTTATCCTGAGATGATCCTCAAAAATTTTCATACTGATCAGATGTAGCATTCTATGTATGCAATTATGCGTCATAACAAAGGTACGTATGACATAATTTTTAAAAATCACACTTTCTCCATGGATAGTACTTGACAGGTGCCAAGTTTCAATCTATTTTTTCCATGCAGCGGTTTCTGATTTACAGAGGTCCAACGTTTCTTTTTCACCTTTTGTAAAAATTTCATGTCAATCTGCCAAGCCGTTTCAGAAAAAAGGGAATAATAAAATGCAGACACGCACATACGTGACCGATCGCTTAACCCCGCTTTTCATTTTGCGAGCACGGACTAATTAGAGAGTTCATAGAACACGATACCACACGCAGTATTATTATTTAGTAAGCAGCCAGGAGCTGCTAGTTTCATCATTGCTGAAAGTACGGCTGTGTCGTGGAAGCTGGTACTCATTTTGCCAACCTCAGAAGGATTATAGGCTGAGTCAATCCACCTTGTGTATTTAATGGATTGTAAGGGGCTCAAACTCAATACCCTCAGATCCTAAGCCAGCCACCTCAACTTTAAAGCCAACATCCCTGACTCCTCCCACCCAACCCCTCCCTCTGGACTCCCCCCACACACATTCACCTCCCTATTCCCACAACCTCCCCTGATTCCTCCCCTCTCTCTGGACCGGACTCCCATTGCACCCTTCCCTCCCCCCACACAAGTGATGGGAAATGTGAATTGGTATTTCAAGTCCCATCACTCTCACTTCCCACTGACTTTCAAGGCTTGTTCTGAACCTGCTTTTGAGATGCAAAGGCTTGTTATCACCATCCCTTTTGCCTCCGTGCCGTATGCAATGCTTGTTCAAGTTCCCGGGTTTCTGGATTTTCACGCTCACTTCTCTTGGCTGCAGTGTTGGATAGTCACATGGTAACAAGTCAATATGCAGCTCGTGAAAGTATTAATGTATGATGTCTGAGTAAACAACATTTCATGTTCTCCTATTTGGAGCCAAAAGAGTCAAAGCTTTTGATGTTCCTACTCCGGAGACATGAACATGAGAAATATCTATACCAATAAAAGTGTGTGTGTGTGTGTGTGTCTTCTCCATAACTCCAAAACCATAAAACCTAGCAGCCTGAAACTTTGCATGCATCCTATGAAAACTCCAAGGAAGTCCATGAGTGAAAATTGGATGTTTGGGCTAATTTAAACACCCCTTTTGTCGATAATTAACGGCCTTATTTAATTATATCCTTCATCAGGCGATCCTCTGTCACCTCGCACCTCGTTTAAGGCGTTTCCTCGGTAACATCACTGTGGTCTGAAGCTGCCATGTTTTTTTGGCCTGCTCAACCATGCATTTACTTGGAACAGGCCGCAATGATTTCTTCACGAAAAAGTTTTTTTTTTCATTTTCCTCACTCATATTATCGAAGGCCTGTTCATTATAACTGCACAATTCGGACATATTTGATATTTCAGGCATATCCAGGAGGTGTCTGTTTAATATGACGGTTCGGTGATTGCCACTGGCTCGCTGAAAATGTAAAATTTTATTTTCCAAGAAGTATCCCCTTTTTGTATGTTCTTCCATTATCCAACCAGTCACTTCGACATCGATACATATGTATGTATGTATGTGTGTGTGTGTGTGTGTGTGTGTGTGTGTGTGTGTGTGTGTGTGTATATATATATATATATATATATATATATATATATATATATATATATATATATATATATATATATATATATATATATATATATATATATTGTTGCGAATTCGCGCACGCCGGCGTGCGAGCGGCCACGTAACTCGAATCGCAGCACGTCGCCCACCGGACGGAAAATTCTGTCGTGACCCTCTCGGACTAACGCCGGGAACTAGTCACGGGTGGGCCTTTCGGCCTCACCACAATCGTGCCAATCGGTCCCCCGCGTGGGATAGGGTTGTTCGCCAAATTCGACCAACCTAAGTACCCACACGGAGGGTAGACCGGGCGATCGCACCTCGCCGCAGGTCGACTCCGGACACGGGCCACTTAAGCGACCCGTTCCGTACCGTATCGGGATAACCGAGCGGTGTTAACGTCGGCCTCGACGGTTCCGATTAATTATCGGGCGTATTAAGCCCACTACCAACCCTTTACGTGAAGCAAGATGGAGATTCAATTAAAGAAAAGACGAAGCGAAACGGGAAAAACAGTTCAACATAAGGTACATTTATTCCGCGGCACACGGAAAGCACACATATACAATTACAACAATTATGCACCAAAAGCAGTTGCAACAAAAGAAACACAACAATGCAGAGATAGTACCGACTACCCGAGCACACGGCAACACTTATACAGTTTTACTTTACAGACGGCGCCGACAACACATATACTCAAAAGCAAAAGAAAAGGGCCACCCTCAACGACAAGGGGACAGACGGGGCCTGTGGGCGCGAGACCGGGTGGAGCCTACCCGTCTTGTGATGAGCCGCAAATGTGGCGGCGGTGCCCCGACTCCGCGCTCCTCCGCGGGTTTCGTTGGCACTGCTTGGAATGGGGTGGGAACGGGGCCCCCTTTCCGCACTATCTCAGCGCGGGGGGGGGGGGAAAGGGGGGAATTGTTGATGCTCTGGGGAAAGAGGATAGCTGGCTTGCTTGGGTCCCGCGACAAGTGACTCCACTGCGACCTCGACCGCGCTCCCGGCTTCCCCTCTCTGCAGCTTCCCGACAGACTCCGAACCCCGACAGACTGACTCTCCTCCAGACCAGTCTTGACTGCTGCTGCCACACTCTACCGCTGCCACACTTCTCCAACTCGCCCGAGCCCAAAACCTCTCTGCCGCTGCCACACTTCTCCAACTTGCCCGAGCCCAAAACTGACTAAATTCGCCCCGCGCTCGGCACTTTATAGTACGGCAGGAGAACCCATATGCAAATTTCTGGATCAGAACGAGCTCGGGGGTGGAGCCACGCTCGCCCATTGGATGGAGAAAAAGGGGCGTGAATCTCCCCTGATCCTCGAATTTGCATATATTGATTCTACTCCGACACGCCTCGAGGCGGGGCCAAATCGCCCCGCGCTTGCTGATTGGACGGATCAGAAGTGGGCGTGTATCATTCCTGATCCGACTTCTCCTCGGAAAGGCTGCTTTTTGCACCCGCGGCTCGGCGCGCGTCCCGCACGAGGCCAGGACAGCCTGACGCTCGGCGTTCACAAGTGGTGCGGGAATGGCCGCAGAAGGAGAGACGAAGGTGGTGGAGGGTTTAAAGTGGTGGTCCATGGCCACGGTGACGCTTGGAATGGCGGTGATGCGATGCCTGCGGGAGCGAGCTGTGAAGGTAAAGGTCGTGGCTGTTGGCGATGTGGTTGTTGTGTGATGGTTGAGACGTGGTTGGTTCAAAATATATATAGAACAGAAAAACGGCTATCTTAAAGGGTCGCAGCCTGAATGAATCACATTTATTCCCTCTAAACAACGGGTTTGGGGCTAACTACACATGTACTTACAGAGATATCTCACCTACGGGACCTGAATGGTGGTTTGCGAATTTCCTCAACCACAACAATATATATATATATATATATATATATATATATATATATATATATATATATATATATATATATATATATATGTATGTATATATATATATATATATATATATATATATGTATATATATATATATATATGTATATATGTATATATGTATATGTATATATGTATATATGTATATATATATGTATATATGTATATATATATGTATATATGTATATGTATATATATATGTATATATGTATATATGTATATATGTATATATATATATGTATATATATATATGTATATATGTATATATGTATATATATATATATATATATATATATATATATATATATATATATATATATATATATATATACATATATATATATATATTGTTGCGGATCCGGGTGGCGGGATTCTCACCCGATCCTTGGCGCCACCCTCACCACCACCGTCTCCGGGGTTTATAACGCCGTCTGGCTCAGCACAGGCCTTGGGTCACGCGACTTCATTCGCAATACCAACGTAATCCTGGACCTTACCAGTTGGGGAAATAGAACCCCGGTTACAGACTGGTTTTGTCAGATGCCAAGAGTTTTCTGCCAGTCTGTAACCATTTTGGTTTTATATGCCAATCGAACGGATCGTTCCTCGACGCGACACGAATTAATCCATAGCAGCAACTTCATACGAACCAATCAGATTTATTGGGGAACATCGGGGAACATGACACAAGCAAAACATTCACGACAATGTTTTTATTAACAATCTTTAACCCGTTCTTAACTAGGGAACTACGGATTACAAGTTTCGAGGGGGTTGCTACCGAGATATGCCTGATACGACGTGCAGACAAGACAGACAGACAGCATGCATGCAGACAATACAGAGTACTTGGTGAGGTTTCATGGACGAGAGGAAAGTGTCAAAAGCACGAATGTCGCTCGTAACAAGCGCATGTCCACGAATTCGAGCCCCCAGCTCGAACGCTAACACGCCCCGTGGCGAGACAGCGCTCGCCTTCCTTTTCCGCACCGCACGCGGTCTCCGTGCCCTCTGACCCTGCGTAAGGTCGACGGCACAAGACCGTCAGATCGACGATGGGTCTCAGCTGATTTCTCTCAAGGTCCAGTGTACAAATCCAGGCCTGGCCTGTTCACCAGGCAAGGCCAAAATCGAGGTGCCGGGCTCCGGCAAGCAGATCGGCAAACATGTCGAGCCGTGAGGTGAGTAAGGACCGTCAGAGGCTCCGTCGTTTCTTGCCTTCCCACCTCGAAGCCCGACTTCTCAACTCCGTCCTCTCAGTTTCTTTCTCTGCAGAATCACCTTTTCTTAAGAGTCGATCGCCGACTCGACGTGCAGGCCGCCTCTAGTCGTTTCTCCTGCCTCCTTCACAAAGCAGATCACAGACAGACACTTGTTTCTCTGTTGCCTTCCCTTCCTTTCTTTTGGCTCATTCCTCATGAAAAAAACAGACACAGCTGTCCCGTGTACAGCCGATCGGTGCCACCTCGGCGCTCAGTTTCACCACAGATTTCCTTTCCTTCTCGCCTCGAAACCCGAGCACGCCTCAAGAACCGACTGTTTCCCCAAAACTGAACCCTTTTTTACGAGGTCTTCATTCGCTCGCTGCGAGCCACTCTCTCCTCCCCCTTTATGAAGCTGACAAACTCCTCCCCTTAGCTCCACCTCCCTCTCCAGGCCACTCCCCCTCAGCCGACTGGGCGGGGCCTATCGTCCGGAGAGGCGAAGGAAGAAGAGGGAGCTCTCGATCCACCATCACCGCACAAACAATAAACAGCCTCTTAAACTCCCGACACACATGTAACGTCCATTTTGCCAAACAACCTAGCTAAACATGCATTTAATGGGGGATCTAAGCTAATCCTATGTTTAGTAGCCCAATAAGGGCCATTTCCGTAACAATATATATATATATATATATATGTATATATATATATATATATATATATATATATATATATATATATATATGTATATATGTATATATATGTATATATGTATATATGTATATATATATATATATATGTATATATGTATATATATGTATATATGTATATATATATATATATATATATATATATATATATATATATATATATATATATTGTTGCGGTTCTCGGAACCGCATGCATCCAACATATAGTGGTCTCAAAACAGTTATTCCATTAATATACGTGTAGATAGTCCCTTCCCTTTTGTCTCGCGGGACAACAGGTGCGTGCGTTGCGAGGATTAATTATAATGATCGGGTTTCACCCCACACACATGATAGCAGAATCGGGCGAATGCGAGCGCTGGCCACGTGGTAATGGCGGATCCAAACGCACTGTACGGAATGTGCTCGAAGGCAGACCCGGGCGACACTTTGTTATCGTATAGAGCAGGGCCTGAATGTACTGCTCATGTCACTTTGTTATCGTACAGAGCAGGGCACGAATGGACACATCTTACTGTCTGTGCATGGGTTCGCCATAACATCGTACCTTTGGTCCTCGCTGGCGGCCGTGGATGTTCCCCACGAACGGCGAACGGCTTCTCGCCTCTACGGCCAGCGAAGCTGTGATCGGGTCGCGTGGTGCACATGGAGCAGGCGCATTGACCGGCGCTGGTCGGAGTGCCTGAGCAGGCATGCGGGACCCTCGGCCGGTCGTCAGAACATGGCCAGGGGGGTTTTGCAGGGCAGTTTGTGGCGCGGAGTTCGGTGTGGGCGATTCATGTCATGTCGTGGGGTCAGAGTGAGACGGTTTTGCGGCTTGGAGTCGTCTTTCCGGAAATGGAATATTGCGGTTTCCAGCCATCGCGGCCGGGCCACGCAGGGGGTCAGGGCCAATCAGAGCGCCGATTCGGGTGACAACACAGCGCTTCAGGATGGCTCCCTGCCCCGTGCCGTGGGGCCTATAAAGGTCTGAGCGGAGCCTTCGATCGATCTCTGCCCTGCCTCACCTTCCGCTCAAGCTGGACTTCGACTCCGCCTTCTGTCATCATCGCCGGAACTCTGCCTCCTCTTCCCCACCCACACGATGCTGACTCCTCCCACCCACCTGGTCCCGCCTACCACTGTCCACGCGCTCTCGACTCCACCTTCCCAATTCAAGCCCCAGCTTCACGCCCACGGTCTTGACGCGAGCTGCCCGAAGCAAGAGACGATGCGCCAGCTGTCAGGGGGGGTACCACACCACAAAGCATTCCCTCCAAAGGTATTGGTGGCGTGTTCGGGCAATCAATTATACAAAGGTACCGAGAGACCGTAGCCTCAACTCCTCTCCTGTCTTGCTGCAATACTTCCTCTTCATCGGGTTTCCTGTGTGTGCATGTGTGTGTGTGTGTGTGTGTGTCCCGGCTCCTGTCCACATTAGCAAGACTGCAGAAGATTATTATTATTATTATCATTATTATTGTTATTATTTTCGGGTGAAGTCTGCTCTGTGTCCGCATTTTTCATAAGTTGCTTGTTTATTGCCACACCACACCTTTCTCCCTATCTCTGCTTGCACACCCCAATAAATCAATTGATCGTACCACATACCCTTCCTCACCTGCTTGTTAATAAATTATTATTCAGAATGTTCCCTGCTCATTTTTGTCTTTTCTATCATTGATCCAGCATGGTCCGAATCCTCGCTTAGCCGGGACTTTATTTCTAACGATTCGTTCCTTTTAGCCGGTACGTCATTGACAGTGTCGCTCGGCTGCATTCGATCCGGTCCATTAAAGTGATCCGGTTCGGACAAGGCTTACGGAGGGCATGTTCCCCGGTAATTAACTCACGTGATTAATTAGGTAACCCAGCTAACCCATAGACGGGAGGACCCTCGGTCACGCGGTTGAGTTATTGGCGTCCACGGTCGGTTAAGTGACCTGCTGCGTCACGGAATTATCAGTGTGTGACAGCCTACAATTCCGGGGAGTCTGGTGGGAGCCGAGATAGCTCCCCCCCCCTTTGTGGTCTTCTCACCTGTCTCCCGGCCTGCAACAATATATGTTATTATCACACCATTTTAAAGTCTTTTTCCCTGAACAGTGGTCAGCTTTTTTGTGGGCTCCAATCATGGTACCCTTTCTTGTGGCAATGTTTTTTTTTTTTTTTTTTTTTTTTTTTTTTACGGCCGGATGCCCTTCCTGACGCCAACCCTTTAGTCGCCTTTGACACACAGGGATAATTACCAGTATATTGGTGCTCATTTTGCTCAGTATATTGGGGTGAGGAAAAGTATGTGGTACTACAATAGATTTATTGGGGTGTGCAAGCAGAGATAGGGAAGAAAGGTGTGGTGCGGAAATAAACAAGCAACTTATGAAAGCGGACGCAGAGCAGACTTAACCCGAAAATAATAATTACAATAATAATGATAATAATAATCTTCTGCAGTCTTACATATACAGACAGGCGCCAGGACACACACACACACACACACACACACACACGCACATACACAGACACAGAAAACCAGATGAAGAGGAGGTATTGCAGCAAGACAAGACAGGAGAGGAGTTGAGGTGACGGTCTTTCGGTACCTTTGTATAATTGATTGCCCGAACGCACCACCAATACGTTTGGGGGGGGGGTGCTCCGTGGTGCGGTGCCCCATGACAGCTGGCACGGCGTCTCTTGCTTCGGGCAGCTCGTGTCGAGACCGTGGGCGTGAAGCAGGGGCTTGAGTTGGGAGGATGGAGTCAGCGTCGTGTGGGCGGAGAAGAGGAAGCGGAGTCGAGACGCTGATGACAGAAGGCGGAGTCGAAGTGATGATGACAGAAGGTGGAGTCGGAGTCCAGCTTGAGCGGGAGGCGAGGCAAGGCAAAGAGCGATCGAAGGCTCCGCTCGGACCTTTATAGGCCCCGCGGCGCAGGGCGGGAGGCCACCCCGAAGCGATGTATCGTCACCCGAATCAGGCACTCTGATTGGCCCCGACCCCCTGCGCGGCCCGGCCGCAATGGCCCAAAACCACAACATTCCATTTCCGGCAAGATGACCCCAAGCCGCAAAAATATCCCGCTCCGACCTCACGGCATGACACAAATCGCCCACACCGAACTCCGTGCCATAAATTGTCTTGCACGAACCCCCGGGCCATGCCCTGACGACCGGCCGAGAGAGGCGTTGGTCTTGCATGCCTGCTCCATGTGTGCCACGTGGCCCAAGCTGTACAACATGCTTCTGCCCGATCGCAGCTTTGCTGGACATAGAGGCGAGAAGACGTTCGTCGTCCGTGGGGAACATCTGCGGCCGCCAGCGAGGACCGAAGGTATGATGTTATGGTGAGCCCATGTACAGTGTACGTAGATCCGCCATTACGCACATGGCCAGCGCTCATGTTCGCTCCATTCTGCTATCATGTGCACGGGGCGAAACCCAATCGATATAATTAGTCCAGAAATGGGTTGAAACGTAAGTGCCGCCTGTATCATGCACAACGTGGCATGGTTGTCATGTTACTCTTATCGGCCTCCGACGATGTAGCTCTTGGCACCAAGCTACTAGCCACGCTCTTGCCGATATTGGGTCATTTGCTTCTGTGTTGTGCAAAACACCATCCGTACAGCCTCTTAAGAGATATTCATTAGTATGCCTTTTCAATGCAACCAGCAATCTCCCCCCAGACCATCGGAAGCTTGAGTCGATCATCTCGACCTGTCGAGCATATTGCAATTGCTGCGGCAAGTGTCTTAAAGGAGTGTGAAATATGGGTGGCATTTGGTCATGGGTCTAAAGTATGGTATATCCCCTGTCACTTGATTTCAGCTGAATTAGGTGATGATGCATCTTGGGGTCTTCTGTTTATGCATGCAATATCAGGATGTGATACCGTTTCTGCCTTCTTTGGAATTGGAAAGAAAACAGCTTGGGCAGTATGGCAAAGTATGCCTCAGCTTACACCTACTTTCGTTAGTTTATCTCGTGCTCCAGCTCAGATATCCCAAGACGATATGGACCAAATAGAAAGATATGTTGTTCTCTTGTATCAGCGAACATCTGCACTTTGCCATGTGAATTAAGCCAGGAAGCAGTTGTTCACGAACAACCGTAAGATGGAAAACATTCCTCCAACATTACATGCCCGAGAACAGCATGTGAAAAGGGCTGTTTATCAGGCAGGGCATATCTGGGGACAGTCACTTGTAGGAAAGCCCAATGTTCCATCACCAGATATATGGGGCTGGGAGAGAGTGAAAGATGATTCCCCATGGACTCCATGCTGGTCTACTCTGCCAGAGGCAGCCAAAGGTTGTCAAGAACTGTTGAAATGCAGATGCAAAAATGAATGCACTTTAAAGATGCACTTGTGTCAAAGCAAATCTGCCATGGACACAGTTGTGCTTCTGCTCGGGACAGTGTAACGGAGAGTAAGAAGTAAATCTTGGCCATGTTAACACAACACTACAGTGACATAGTGACACATGTTAGAGTAATTCGACAACATTTTAAATGGACACATATGCTGCACCCTTAGCACATGGTTTTCCTAGTTTTCCATCATATAGTTCCTGCAGTATTGAGAAATACATATTCTAAAGGAACTACTTGTGTTGTACCTGATCATTCCATGGCTGAATAGTACAGAGTTAAGCCTGGCTACTGGAGCAATAGTAAACCCCTGGTGGTAATTCTTGGAACTTGTTCATGTCATTTTGTTGTGTAGCATAGGTGTCCCTTTAACAACCGGAATGACACACAATTGGATCCCTTAAACTCATAAAAATTGTATTTGTGCCAAGATGGCAATCGGTGCACTCACTTTTGATGTTGACTGTTGTAGGAAATTGCGCTATGGGCGTTTTAAATTTTTTTTTACAATAAAGATTTATGTTAAGAGTCTTCACATGTGTTTTATTGGATTCATTGACCTCAAAAACATCGGTATAGACATCAAGATCAAGGCAATCGAGCTACTTAGAGCCGTTTAATGGGCAAAAATGTTTTGTGGCGGCCATTTTGAATTTCTTAATTTTTGGGGAGAACCGCTGGATTGACATCGTGGTTCCCGCAATTTTTGAAATCGACACACCCAAAACCCCCCTAGGGCAAAGTTTCATGCTTCTTTCCAGAAGTGCACACTGATTTCACATATCCGCCCCACTAGTGGACACGACAGTGAACCAGTGATTTTGCTATAAAGGGAATTTTTTGATTTATTGATGAATCAATTAATCGATTAATTATTTTCTTTTTGTTTGTCTAGGGGACATCACACACCTAAACGAGAATTCCACAATGTACTCATATGATATAGCCAGTCTATTCACGAATGTTCCACTGATAGAAGTGATCGATGTCTCAGCCATCCTTTGATCTCAGAAGCTGAAATTTGGGGACAAAAGTGAAGATGTGCTTTGGCAAAAACGGCATTTCATATTTTTATTAATTAATTAATTTCCTAATTATTTAATTAATTACTTGGTGAGGTGTGCGGTAGGAATGACGGACCGGTTTAAGGTTAAAGTGGGATTGCACCAAGGATCGACTCTGAGCCCTTTCCTGTTTGCGATGGTGATGGACAGGCTGACAGACGAGATCAGACAGGAGTCTCCATGGACTATGATGTTCGCGGATGACATCATGATCAGTAGGAAGAGTAGGGAGCAGGCTGAGGCGAGCCTCAAGAGGTGGAAGTACGCACTGGAGAGAAGGGGAATGATAGTCAGGAGGAGTAAGACGGAGTACATGTGCGTAAATGAGAGGGAGGGTGGTGGTATGGTGCAGTTGCAAGGAGTTGAGGTGGGGAAGGTGGATGGGTTTAAATACTTGGGATCAACTGTCCAAAGTAACGGAGAGTGTGGGAGAGAAGTGAAAAAGAGAGTGCAGGCAGGATGGGGTGGGTGGAGAAGAGTTGCAGGAGTGATTTGTGACAGAACGGTAGCTGCAAGAGTGAAAGGGAAAGTATACAAGACGGTAGTGAGACCAGCTATGTAGTATGGTTTGGAGGCGGTGGCGCTGACAAAGACAGGAAGTGGAGCTGGAGGTGGCAGAGTTAAAGATGCTGCGATTTTTCGTTGGGAGTGACGAGGATGGATAGGATAAGAAATGAGTATATTAGAGGGACAGCGCAGGTAGGACGGTTTGGAGACAAAGTGAGAGAGGCGAGATTGAGATGGTTTGGACATGTGCACAGGAGGGAAGCGGAGTATATCGGGAGAAGGATGCTGAGGATGGAGCCGCCAGGTAGGAGGAGAAGAAGAAGGCCAAAGAAGAGGTTCATGGATACGGTGAGGGCGGACATGCGGGTGGTTTGAGTGTCAATGGAAGATGTGGAGGATAGAGCGAAATGGAGACGGATGATCCGCTCTGTCGACCCCTAACGGGAGCAGCCGAAAGAAGAAGAAGAAGAAAAAGATTTCATTAATTACTTATTTATTATCGATTTATGAATTACTTATTTATTTTCTTTCTCATCCGGGCAATATCTCAGGCACTTTTCGAGCTGGGAAGCTGATACTTGGGCATGACAGTGAACATGTGATTTTGCTATAAAGGGTATTTTTTAATTTATTGGTTAATCAATTCATTCATTCATTATTTTCTTTTTGTTTGTCTGGGGGATATCTCAGCCATCCTTTGATCGAGGAAGCTGAAATTTGGGGACAAAAGTGAAGATGTGATTTGGCAAAAGGAGTATTTTTATTTATGACTAATCAATGAATTGATTATTCGTTTTTCAATGAATTACTTAATTTTCAAAAAGTTGCAGATTTGGATGAAAAAGTGGTGGTTTTGGTGTGCTTAACTGATTAACAAAACAATTATTTTACAATTATTATTTATTTATTTTGAGAATGCAATTCATCAATTATTGAATTGTTGTGCACCACTCCCTCTCAGTTCCATCTTCATGTGCTGCATGGCAAGCAAGTATCATTTGCACATATTCACCTAAGAAATCATTTGTACACATAAACTAAGTATAATTTGAACACATTCACCTCAGAAGTGCACCATTTCCTGCCAATCCCATCTCCATTTGCAACATGGTGGCATCGCCGGCTGCCGAAGGTGCCCTAGCAATGTCGCGTGCTGGAGGATTTGTTATTTATTTATTTGGCATGGGTGCAGTCAGTGCTGGATTAACCATTAGGCAGACAAGGCATGCGCCTTAGGGCCAGCCAAAAATTCGGGCCAAAAATTATTTTCACATTAAATATTTGTCTTTTTTTTGTATTAAATATTTTGTTCTTGAATCAGTTCATCTTTTGTCTGGGGTCCATTTCCATGATCCCGAGATCTAATTTAAAATTTTCAGGCCATTCTCTAAAATTTCAAAATGTGTCTTAGGGCCAGCCGAGGCTTAATCCGGCACTGGGTGCAGTGTCCTTTGAATGTACCTCTACGTGTTGATTAATCAATTAAACGATGAATTATTCATTTTTCGATGAATTACTTAATTTTCAAAAAGTTCCAGATTCGGATGAAACAGTAGTGGTTTTGGTATGGTATTAGCCAATTGATTAAGAAATTAATTATTTTCTTCTTGTAATGTCCTCGACGTTCATTGGTTGAGAGAAATATAGGATGGGATTACCTGATTGGTGGAACCACAGGGCATTGTGAATAATGAATAGGTGGAAATGAACCATCATTAACAATGACGAGGCGGAGATGAATCACCAAAGTACTGGCAGAAACATCATGCTAATTCACTGAGGGCTAGTTTGGAGTAGTGGTTTTCATGATGACTCGATGTTGATTGTGCGAGAGTGGTCACACAGTGAAGCCATCATAGTCAGAATAGATATAAAGTTCGGACAAATTCCTTTTGGCTACAAAGAACGGGGTTGGTTGACTTGATGAAGGTGGCCTCCTGTGCACGAAGGTGAGCTGAACTGCGTCCTCCACTCAGGATTTCTTTATTTTTTTATCATTATTAATGATGGTTCATTTCCGCCTACTCATTATTCATGATGCTCTATGGTTCCACCAATCAGGTAATCCCGTCCTTTCTTTCTCTCAACGTTCATTGGTTGAGAGACATTACAATGTAACTTTATAAACGAGAGTTTGGTGCTTGTTCTTCATCTGCTTGCGGTTTTATCTTGAGGAGTGCAAGTCGAAAAGCTTTGATAATGTCTATTTTATTGAAATGCAGATTGAAATTTTTTTGTACGAATCGAATGTTTGTTTATTTGAGACAAAGGTGCAATTTATCCCAACTCTCGAATGTGAATGTTACAGTCGTAAAATTGAAAGGAAAGGTATGAACCGCCATATTGTATTGCCTAATGCATTCCTGAGGACGTATTTGTTAGAGGGTAGTTCCAGTTTATATCGCAAAAAAGGATCCAGAATTCTTGTCTCAGTTGTAGTTGAACAGTCGAACTTATGTTTATGGAGGGTGAAATTAACAGGACAAACCGCAGACTGGTCATTCTCTGCCGCGCTCTTTGCCATGTATGGAACATCACACATGAGTTCCTGTCTCTGACTTGATTCACATTTGTCGTGACATTGCCTCCATTGACGAACGAGCAGAGCAAGGCGCGTACAGTAAGCATTCATTTGCGATCGACCGTCTGAAACAAAAATGGTTTGGTTCCTTGATTATTATCCCCCGCCACGTGGCGGAAGGGGGATATTGTTATTCCCTCCAAACATGTGCTCAATTTGTCAGATCATAAACTATCTGCGATCGAAGAATTTGTCTTGGCTCATGGTTTCACATTCGGTGTACCGAATCATAACATCAAGCGAGAGGAGGTGTTTGCAAAATTTGAGCTTCTGTATGCTCAGCTGTTCGAGCACGTACCAGTATCCAATGAGGCAAATGAAGCACTTAAGGCCAGACAAGCTATCGAGCTCACGCTTACTGTGGGATTCCAAACTATTTGTCTGATTTCCATATGCAGCGCGATCTCCTGGTCGCTGTACATGACCTCAAATCCAATCCTGAAATCCAGATTTGCAGACCAGATAAAGGCTCTGGCATGGTTATTCTGAATAAGAGTGACTATGTTAATAAAATGGCTGTGATTTTGAGTGATGTCTCGAAGTTCCAACACCTGGAAAATACAACTGAACATGACCACACATCTCATTTGGAGAAACAAATGGCGAAAAGACTATTGCAACTCTGCAAACAAGGAGACCTCTCAAAGGAGATTCACGACACAATTAGACCTGTCGGATAGCAAAGACCCAGGATGTATGATCTGCCAAAGACTCATAAAGATAGTGTTCCTCTGCAGCTGATCCTTTCAATGACTGGCTTTGCACAGCATGAATTCACCAGATGGTTATGTGAATTATTGTAGCCAGCACTGGACAGTGTCTCAGAACATGTAATTGTGGATTCCTTCACCTTCACCAATGCCACACGGTCCATCACACACCTAAACGAGAATTCCACAATGTACTCGTATGGTATAGCCAGTCTATTCACGAATGTTCCACTGATAGAAGTGATCAAAATCTGCGTGCAACTTCTGTATCATAGTGACTTGACGCCTCCACTGATCTTTGAGTCTGTCTTCATTGAATTAATGAATATGGTGACCATTTCTGTTGAGTTCAGTTTCAGTGATTCAATGTAAACTCAGATTGATAGTGTAGCGATGGGATCCCTTCTATGCCCCGTCTTGGCAAACATCTTTGTAGGTTATTGTGAATAGCATGCCTTTGCAGATCCACATCCTGAAGTTAAACCCCCTTCCATCTATTATCGGTACGTGGATGACATCTTTGCTGTCTATGAGTCAACCTCAGCATGTAAAGTCATCTTGGCACACCTAAACTCTCTCCATCCATCCCTAGAGTTCACCTTGGAGAGTTACAAATAATTAGAGAGAACGCTCTGATGTACTTCCCTTCTTGGACGTCTTGAGAAATCGGCTGACGCTTATTAAACCAGTCTCCCAAAAGTCTACTTTTACAGTTCTTCTCGATACAAGATTGGATTGATTGGTATCTTGGTCAAAAGAGCAAGAAAGATCTGTTCCACAGATGCAGTCCATGCTAAAATTGAGACCATCAAGACTATTCTTCTTGATAATGGGTATCCTGAACAGATAATCAATAGAATATATATATATATATATATATATATATATATATATATATATATATATATATATATATACATATATATTGTTGCGAATTCGCGCCCGCCGGCGTGCGATCGGCCACGTAACTCGAATCGCGGCACGTCGCCCACCGGACAGACAATTCTATCATGACCCTCTCGGACTAACGCCGGGAACAAGTCACGGGTGGGCCTTTCGGCCTCACCACCATCGTGCCAATCGGCCCCCGCATGGGATAGGGTTGTTCGCCAAATTCGACCTACCTAAGTACCCAAACGGAGGGTAGACCGGGCGATCGCACCTCACCGCAGGTCGACTCCGGACATGGGCCACTTAAGCGACCCGTTCCGTACTATCGGGATAACCGAGCGGTGTTATCGTCGGCCTCGACGGTTCCGATTAATTATCGGGCGTATTAAGCCCACTACCAACCCTTTACGTGAAGCAAGATGGAGATTCAATTAAAGAAAAGACGAAGCAAAACGGGAAAAACAGTTCAACATAATGCACATTTATTCCGCGGCACAGGGAGAGCACACATATACAATAAGAACAATTATGCACCAAAAGCAGATGTAACACAAGAAACACAACAATGCAGATCTACTACCGACTACGCAAGCACACGGCAACACTGACACAGTTTTACTTTACAGACGGTGCCAACAACACATTTACTCAAAAGCAAAAGAAAAGGGCCACCCTCAAAGACAAGGGGGCAGACGGGGCCTGTGGGCCACGAGACCGGGTGGATCCTACCCGTGTCTTTGTAATGAGCCGCAAATGTGGCGGCGCGGCGGTGCCCCGACTCCGCGCTCCTTCGCGGGTTTCGTTGGCACTGCTTGGAGTGGGGTGAGAACGGGGCCCCTTTTCGCACTATCTCAGCGCAGGGGGAAAAAGGGGGGAAGTTGATGCTCTGGGGAAAGAGGACAGCTGGCCCGCTTGGGTCCCGCGACGAGCGACTCCACTGCGAGCTCGTCGCCGACCGCCGTCTTCCCTGCCTCGGACCCGAGCCACTCGGCCTCCTCCGCAAGTCTCCTCAGCCGACTGCAGCAAACCACCTCGACCGCGCTCCAGGCTTCCTCTCTCTGCAGCTCCCCGACAGACTCCGAACCCCGACAGACTGCGAGCCCTGACAGACTTCTCCTCTCCAGACCCGACTTGACTCTTCTCAAACTCGCCTTAACTCTTCTCAAAACTGACTGCCTCGAACTGACCAAATTCGCCCCGCGCTTGGCGCTTTATAGTCCGGCAGGAGAACCCATATGCAAATTTCTGGATCAGAACGAGCTCCGGGGTGGAGCCATGCTCGCCCATTGGACAGAGAAAAAGGGGCGTGAGTCTCCCCTGATCCTCGAATTTGCATATCCCGATTCTACTCCGACGCGCCTGGAGGCAGGGCCAAACCGCCCCGCGCTTGCTGATTGGACGGATCAGAAGTGGGCGTGTATCATTCCTGATCCGACTTCTCCTCGGAAAGGCCGCACTTTGCACCCGCGGCTCGGCGCGCGTCCCGCACGAGGCCAGGACAGCCTGACGCTCGGTGCCCACAAGCGGTGCGGGAATGGCCGCAGAATGAGAGGCGAAGGTGGTGGAGGGTTTAAAGTGGTGGTCCATGGCCATGGCGACATTTGGAATGGCGGTGATGCGATGTTTGCGGGAGCGAGTTGTGAAGGTAAAGGTCGTGGCTGTTGGCGTTGTTGTTGTTGTGAAGCGGCGTTGCGGTTGGTGGTTGTTGTGTGATGGCGGTTGAGACGTGGTTGGTTCAAAATAAAGATAGAACAGAAAAACGGCTATCTCAAAGGGTCGCAGCCCGAATGAATCACATTTATTCCCACTAAACAACGGGTTTGGGGCGAACTACACATGTACTTACAGAGATATCTCACCTACGGGACCTGAATGGTGGTTTGCGAATTTCCTCAACCGCAACAATATATATATATATATATATATATATATATATATATATATATATATATATATATATATATATATATATATATATATATATATATAATACACACACACAAATTCCTGAATCCACCAAAGAATCCTATAATCGGACCTGGTAAATGTCTGGTATTTAGGAATGTCAAGATCTCTGACCTTCATTTTGCAGATGATCCAGTCATCTTTGTGGAGACTTTAGATATGCTTTCGGGGGCCCTCGAGGTGCTGAATGAGGAGTTGGAGCTTCGGAGGAGTAAACATCTACCTTGGAAAGGCAAATCACAGCCATTTTGTCAACGTAGTCACTCTTATTCAGAATAACCATGCCAGAGCCTTTATCTGGTCTGGAAATCTGGATTTCAGGATTGGATTTGAGGTCACGTCCAGTGACCGGGCAATCGCGCTGCATCTGGAAATCAAACAAATCGTTTGGAATCCCACAGTAAGCATGAGTGAGACCGGCTTGTCTGGAGTGTTTTCCGGGTGATATCTCAGCCATCCTTTGAGCTAGAAAGCTGAAATTTGGGGACAAAAGTGAAGAACTGCTTTGGCAAAAAAGCTTTTTTTATTTTTTGATTAATCAATTAATTGATTCATTACGTTATTATTATTATCGATTTATATAATCACTCATTTTTTTATTTCTCCTCCTGGCAATATCTCAGGCAACTTTTGAGCATTGAAGCTGCTATTTGGACACAACAGTGAACAAGTGATTTTGCTATAAAGGGTGTTTTTGATTTATTGACTAATCAAATAATTATTTAATTTTTCGATTAATTACTTAATTTTCGAAAAGTTACAGATTCAGATGACAGTGGTGGTTTTGGTGTGCTATTAGCCAATTGATGAAGAAATTGATTCTCTTACGGAGGGAGGGAGCGGGATATTGTAATCGTCCGGTTTGTTACTTGGCGAAATCTTCGATTTTGTCAAGTATGTTGGTCTGTTCCATTTCTTGGTTTGTTTGTGTGTCCGGTCGTCTACAGCCCAAACGGCTGGACTAGTTGTTCTTAAATTTTTACACCTGATAGGCAATCCACCTGAGACAGTCTGCGTCCAAACCCCGTCTTAATCGGACTAAACTCGCGACGTGATGTCACACAACGTGAAAACACATTTTTGGACAAAAATATATTTTATACGTGTGTTTTTCATATTTTGGGTGACCCTGACCTTGACCTTGAGTCAATATTGATCAAACTTTGTGCACATGTTAATATTACATGCATAAATAGACAGTATAAGTTTCAATATAATAAGTGCAAAACTGTTTGAGAAATAGCCATGTGAAATTCACAAAATTCCCCATTGGTTTATAATGGGCGATAATATAAAGTGATGCAGAATCCTGATCTTGAACATCACCAAAAGTCACATATCTTTTTGCACTGTGGATTTCTATCAGCTGTTAAAATTTCATTCAAATCGGTTAAGAATTGTGACCTGTAGAACGAATAGAATTTTTTTTTAAATCACGCCAATAGCTAAAAACTTTAATGTCATACGCTTGCGAAAACTGTGCATAATTTGTACTAACATGCGTTTTAAAACATTTAGATATTCCATTGAAGTTTGTTTTGGCATCAACCGGAAGTCGCTACGACTTCCGGTTAACGCCAAATTAAACTTCATTCAAATATCTTAATGATTACGAAATGCATCTTATTACAAATTACGCATAGTTTTCGCAAGCATATGACGTCAAAGTTTTGCCTATTGACGTCATTTAAAAAAAATATTTACGCTCGTGTGCAGCCGAAACTACTGAAGCAATCGTTCTCAAATTTCAACACGTGATAGCCAATCTTGCTGAAATAGTCTGGGATCAAATCACGTCATAATCGCACTTAACGTCACGACGTTACGTCAAAAAAAGTGAAAACAAGCTTTTGAACATAACTCGGTAACCGGAAGTCGTAGCGACTTCCTATTCACGCCAAAACAAACTTCAATGGAATATCTAAATGTTTTAAAATGCATGTTAGTACAAATTATGCACAGTTTTCGCAAGCGTATGACGTCAAAGTTTTTAGCTATTGGCGTGATTTAAAAAAAAATTCTATTCGTTCTACAGGTCACAATTCTTAACCGATTTGGATGAAATTTTAACAGCTGATAGAAATCCACAGTGCAAAAAGATGTGTGACTTTTGGTGATGTTCAAGATCAGGATCTGGATTCTGCATCACTTTATATTATCACCCATTATAAACCAATGGGTAATTTTGTGAATTTCACATGGCTATTTCTCAAACAGTTTTGCACTTATTATATTGAAACTTATACTGTCTATTTATGCATGTAATATTAACATGTTTACAAAGTTTGATCGAAATTGACCCAAGGTCAAGGTCAGGGTCACCCAAAACATGAAAAACACACATATAAAATACATGTTTTTGTTTTACAACATATTTCAAACCTGATAACGGGATCGTAAAGCTGGTGCTACCGAATCAAGGCCATCAATGCACAGTCGATCTATTTTGTCGACTGAATCGCCCATCTCTTGTGTGTACATGCGAAGAGTGCGGACAGCCTGCCAGGGTTTGGCTTGACATACTCTTTGAAAATGACCCTTCCATCTACATTCGTTACATTCTCTGCCAGTGGCAATGCAGTCATGATCCCTTCCCCGCTGATATCCACATCTCAGGCAAACATCCTGTTGATCCACAGCACCATTGGCGTTATTGCGGGATTCCCTACCACGAGCATCGCGTTTGGTAAACACTGCGCCATTATCGCGAGCACCACATTCTACACACCTCACAACTTTCTCGCACAGCTCGTTTACCTCCAGCGGCATCTCGCACATCGACTGTATTTGTGTGTGGCTTGCCTCAGCGGCTAGGCAGATATCCACAGCTTTGGCAAGATCCAGGTTCTTTTCACGTAAAAGACATTCTTTGATCCTCAGATCGGACATTCCGAAAACAATTTCATCCAGAATCATTTTATCCACCTCTACAAACTCACTTGATCTGGCCAACGTTCGTAGATCCATCAGGAAATAGCTAAATGACTGCCCAGAAGTTTGGTCTCCCAGAAGTTATGCCGTTCATACACCAGGTTCTTCTGAGGGTTGCAGTAATCATTGAACTGTTTTATCACCTCTGACAATACCTCACTGTCTGATGCACAGTCAGACACAAACGTGTTGTAAACCTCAATTGCCTCCACTCCAGCACAGTAAAGCAAAATGGCGACTTTCTGACTCTCCGCCACGGAGGCCTGCCCTGTCGCCTCTAAAAACAGCTCAAATTGCTGGGACCAGCAGCGCCAGTTCTCACTGAGGTTCGTGCCGTCAAAACGGAGGGATGATGGTGGCTTAAAGAGTTCCATAGTTACGTGGAATCAATCTTTACGGCCACCACTGCCACCATGTAATGATCGGACCAGCACATGGGATCAAAGCAATGGCTTTAATAAGTAAATAATCCCAGAAGGCAAATGACATAGTTCCAGTAATGCCAGATCGACAAGATCTAGTAGCAACACCCCCAACAGGGGGAATGAGAGGTGAGGGCAAGAATTTGGAATTTGATAAAGGGACTGGCGACTGTTCGCCTACTCTTCCTGAAGGACACCGTGGAATTTTTAATGTCCCCCTTTTTAGGTGTGCGGCATACATAGATCGTCTTGTCTCTGAAAACACGATTTAAATGCGACTGAAGAAGATAAAGAAGAGGAAGATGGCTCCCTTTCCTGCTGACATTTTTTTAGGTTCGTGGCAAATATAAAACCTTGTAGTGAGGGGAATAAGGGAAAACATCATTACACGCTGGACAAAAGTGGCAATTTTTTTTTTTGTGGTTACCTATCGACTTGTTTAATTAAAAAAATCCCATGCTCCAAAAAATCTGACCATATTTACATGTGATTATGGGTCAAAATCCAAGATGGCGGCCGAAAATTTTTAAAAATCGATAAATCATTTTAACTTCGCTAATATTGGTCGTAAAAATATGTGTAAACTATCTATTTGTAAGTAATGATGCCCAGGGAGTCGATTGGAACCATCAGATTTTGGATTCGATCATCAGGAACTAAGATAATGGTCACATGTAGAAAAAATATGGGTCGCTCGATACGAACATTGACGTTTCGCGAGACACATTTGTTATATGAGACATACTTTGCTGGATACATATTTTAATAAAAACTGAACCATTATATCATGTACATGTGTATATGATGTACACTAATGAACACAAGCAAGTTAGTTCTTTTCGCAATTGCAGCTACACAGGTCAGTACAGTTCAGCCCAGATTTGATACATTTGCAGATGCGACAACCACGCTCGGATTTACAGCCACATTTGATAAGTTCAGTGCAAGCCTTTGCAGCTTCTGTTATTGTCATCCAAATTGGTTCCCATTGGTCAGCCTGTAGACTCTATCCAAACGCTTCAGGCGACGGTATGATAACGTGGGCCTGCCGACTTGCTGACCAAATTCCAGCCTGAAGCATAACTCTCTTGACATGTTGTACCAGAGCATCCTGCAACAAAGTAGTATATACATTGCTATAAGACAAACTGATTGGGTATACACTAAATTTCAATCTTACTATTTAATTCAAGTATTCTGCTTTATACCCTTAGTACTAAGTACCTTAGTTGGTGGAATATTTTCAACAGGTCTGCTTTTCTTGGAGATCAACTCCCGCCTCGCATCGTTTATGTCGGCGTCATTGCTTGTTTTGTCATACATGACGATTGTGAAGCGTTCAAGGTGTTTAAATTGAGGCGATCCAGTATCCAACGTTTCAAAGGGATGATTCCAGATGAAGAGGAAGGCTTCAGTAACCAAAGGGTAGCTTTTCCATGATTGCCAGGCACTTTTTTGCCCTTCCGGAAGAAATACAAGGTGGTATCACTCCCTGAAAATGCGTGGAATACAGGAAATGCCATGCGATCCTTTCTCCAAGGCTTACAGATATGGCGTTGATGCTGTAAACACAAAATTTTTTACCAACGCCAAATGCTATACAGAGCTCCAGGTCAGGTTGCAGTTCCAGCAGATCGAAGAAATGGCCGACAAGGATCACAAGCACATGTGTCAACCGTACGCACTTGTACTTTCTTGACCCCATGCTGCAGAGCATGTGCAATATGGAACACAATCCTGCTGTCTGCTTCTTCATGTGTGCAGTCTGACATCACGTGACTTGTGCCTCTGGAAACAACTGTAGTGCCATTCGTTATGTAGATGCCTTTTTCAGCAGGCCAGTTGCCATCAGCCACTTTCTGTGTCAAAAATGAGAAGAGTTCATCTTTATTGGATGAATCCAACAGGAAATCATTCCACTTGGAAGGTATCTTTGTTCTTGGATTGACCTTGAGGTGCACACCACTGCCTCTTCATTCTCTTGTGGATGCCTTGATGCTGCTTGGCAAGTATTGGTCCCAGACGACATCTATCCTGTCTCTGACATACTGTAGCTCACGCAAAAGAAACAGCAAGAACATAGACTGTGCGTAGTCATCAAAGGTAGTAGCAGTAGCAGCTGACAAAGTATGGGCTAGGACGGCGCCATCAAATATCTTACAGTCCACTGTTCTTGGAAGTTCGTCTTGTTCACCTTGTTCGAATACTTCAATGCACCTAATCAAATCTGACTTGGTGCCCGTCCGAGGTTTTCCATGATCCGACATACTGGGGGAGGGTACAATTGATTTTCATGCGAGAAAAATATGTCTAGATCTCCATCCCGCTGTTGATTTGCGATGTACAGTCGACCAAAAAGGCTTGCATCACTTCGAATGGCTGTGAGCTCTTTCGTTTTGGAGGTTTTCTTTAGTTGTGGTGTTTGGAACAAATGCAGTTTTTTCTTTTTGATTGACTCGTGAATAGACTTGCTTTGTTCTGTGAAGACCTCCTTCTTAAATATGTTGTACTGAGCATTTCCAAGAGCTTCTAATCCTTTCATAGCGTTAGCTACTTCCTGGTCGGCGCATTGACGTGTATGAAGAACCAAGAGTTCTTGGCAGTCATCAGAGAATGGATTTCCATACCCATTGATCGTCTGAATGAGGTTGTTTGTTTGCTGCTGGAATAACTTCTGTGCTGACAATCCTTCGTCGTGATGGTGGTGCTGAAGATCGGCATCGTCGGAAGCCAAGTATTCGTTTTCAAAAGATGTGACCACTCGAGCTTGTTCAGGACCAGCGATCATCCATCTCTTCAAGGACTCAGGTTTTTCAGTCAGTCCGATAGCCCCACCCTTTCCTTTTACTTTTGCATTCTCCTGCTCGTGGGCCTGATCTATTGGAATAGCGGAAAATCTGCGGCTGCCTTTGACAACCACCCTGTGCTTTTCGAGGTCCTCTTTAATACCGACTGGTAGTGAATTCATATCCCGGATGTGTACGCTAACCCATCTGCTGTAATTGTAGTGATCCAGGGCGAAGAACAGGAACATCAGTGAATCCAGCACCTCTCGATAGAGTTGAAAGTTCTTTTCGCGATGGGCTCTAACGAAGATTAGTACAGTCTTTTCTAATCTCAGCACCAGGTCCCAATATTGAAAGATTGAGCTCTTCTCTGTCATGGACATCTTCCAACTGTCAAAGGCTTTCTCATCATCAGTATCAGTATCATTCGCTGCAATGAATGATTCTTGTTAAAGATTTCCAAGAGCGAGAGCAGACGCTTGATGTGCATGGCGAGTTCGGGTTATGTGCGATATTTTTAAGAATGACTGCACTGTACCTGCCGTTGCTATACCAGACTCTGTCAATGCATCTATCCAGCCAGATGCATCTAACATATCGCCAAGAACAGTCCAAAGTGCCTTTTCCAGATGTAGGCCTCCAAACATGATGACCATCAAATTTTCTCCATGTGTTGGTAGAAATTTCCACTGTGTGTGTACTTGCACATGGCAAAGATCGGACAGTCGCATGCCAGAATTGGTATCTGACCAGGATTCAGAAATTGAGTTATACTCTGTATGATGCTCATGCCATGTTTGACCATTGCAGCTGAGTCAGCCTTTCTACAAAGAGTGGCAATCAGGCTGTGATTGCAGGCAATTCATTTGGTTGAGGCTGACGTGATGCATGATATGCAGCCCATGACAATGATTGTTCTCACACTAAGTCCTGTTGCAGTAGTTCAGATGCATGTTGAATCCACCGTTCCTTTTCGGCGTTGGCTTTCTCTATGTAATCAGCAAAACCTGACGTTGTGGTGTGTTCTATTGTGGGTACTTCTGTTGTTGTGGGTTTCCTGTAAACAGCAGGTACAATAGAATACGAATCCGGAAGAACCAGACTTTGTGATGAATTTGAAGTTGTGTTGGACAAGCTAACAGATTGACTGTGTATAATCCCAGGATGGTCTTTTGTTGGCTGCTGAATGATGCTAATCCCTGTTCCATGAAAGGATCCCTGCGCTGTCGTTGAAGATGGATTATGGTCAAGATTGTCTAACACGCTTACTGTGAACAAACCTTTTCTCAACTGGCTTGGACACACTACTCCATCGCTTCTATATTGTTCACACTGTGCGGCAGCAAGTTTGTTTTCAAGTTGCATGACACGTTTGTATGACACATTTATCCCCAAGCTGGCCATTTGATCAACTTGTGTCTTGCTCCTCGTTTGAGTATGTAAGTTTAAACCAACATATAAAGGTACTAGTGGTTCATGGTCTGGAGAGTAACGCTGATGTTTTGTCTCAACATTTACTTTCTTCTTGCAGTTGTGAACAAAGAGCTGTGTGAGTGTCAGGCATGCTTGGGAGTCATTTACTGAACCTGATAAATTTGGCCCATTGATGAGCATGGACATTAACAATCTTGTACTAGGCGTAATCATCTGCTGACATTCAGGGTTGAATTCGCCACTGAATGCTATCATTTCTTTCAGGATTTCCTCCCTACATATCTTGGCAACTCTGGCAAACAACCTAGCTTCTTCGTCATAATCATGGAAGAAGAAAGTGTCTTTGAGTAGTTGTTGAATGTCTGCTGGGAATGCCAGGATTATGTTTTTTTTTTCCATCAGATTGCTCACCTAGTCCTAACTGGGAGAAGTGATTGAGGAGTTTTTCTTTTAACCGGGTTTTATTGATGGTGGTATCAATGCCAAAGTCCCCAAGTGTTTTCTCAAACATGTTGTGTATGTTTGAATAGGTACGTCCCTCCTCGGCAGATTCCTCCATGTACGTTACAAGTTCAACAAATACTCTTGAATTGATCATTTTGGCTCGTTGATTCAGCTCACGTTGGTCGGCCCTTGTTGGACTATTCTGTCGCTTGTAACCACGATAGTCATTTCGGTACTTTGTCAGACATTCTATATAGTACTTGAGTTCATTTGAGACCAGATCCCCACATAGTATTTTTGCAAGTACTTTGCCGTCTTGCATTTCGGTGGCCATTAACTTTAAATTGTACTCTGCACATTTAGTTGCATATTCATGCAGTTTTCTGGGGCCACTCTCATCACAGAATAAACAAGTGTCCTTGCTTGATCCTATTGACTGTCGCTTTGATCGCTGGGATGCGCTGCTACCTGGAGCTTTTTCAGCGTCTTGTTGTTTACGTTTTTTATTCAGCTCTCGTTCAAGTTTACTTTTATTAAACTTTTGGTGGCATGCCCGATGCCAAGAAGCGTTGTTTTCTGCAAAACATTCTGGGGTGCCATGTTCGCCAAAATCAACATCGACCGGCAATGCACCGATCTCTTCAAACTCTCTGACATTGTCAAGAAAGTCCTTATGGACGTCGTCAGCATTGCGGTTCTGTCTGTTCTTTGGACATGAAAGAGGTGAAGTGTATCTACTGTTCTGGCAAATGACACAAATTGTCCAGTTCATGGTGTGATGTTTCACTGAACAGTAGATTCAGGGTTGTTTACAACCTGGAACAAAGAAAATAAACATTATCCAACCGCCGCATAATATACAATTACTTCCAGATGAATCTTCTATGAGGGCATTAGACAAAGTGAAATATGCATCATCAAATTATCAATTTGCCTACAAATAAACACATGATATAGGAAAGATGATAGTCAACATGTACACAACTTATTTGAGCGCAACAAAAAAAGTCATTAAAACATGTAACACGAACCGTCAATTTTCATATTGAGCGACCCATATTTTTTCTACATCTGACCATTATCTTCGTTCCTGATGATCTAATCCCAAATCTGATGGTTCCAATCGACTCCTTGGGCATCATTACCTACGAATAGATAGTTTACATATTTTTACGACCAATATTAGCGAAGTTATAATTATTTATCGATTTTTTTTTTTTCGGCCGCCATCTTGGATTTTTACCCATAATCACATGAAAATATGGTCCGATATTTTGGAGCGTGGGATTTCTTTATTAAGTATGTCCAAAGGTAGCCACAAAAAAAATTGGCACTTTTGTCCAGCGTGTAACGATATTGCCCACTATGGAGCTAATTCCCCTCATGAATGTGGCTCTGAAAGCACTTTCAACTCAAAATAGGAAGAAGGAGAAGGAGAAGGAGAAGGAGACGAAGCAGTTTCCTGTGTCCCCTTCCCTGGTTTCTTTGTGGACTTTAATAAGTAATTAAACATTATTATTCCTGTAATTGGGGATAAATGACTCATCCATGTGTGAATACATCACTCATACGTAGATGAGAACCTAGGTTGTGCCAAAAGAGCATGAAGCATTGAACTGACCACAATATGTCGTCATCAGTAAGTAGCTAGATGTTGTCTTGTCCAAACTGTACTCAAATTACCGACCGCACTTCCATCGTCACCTTTAAACGGCTTGAGAACAGATGCTCGTAATAATTGTTAGCTTGCGAAGTGAAAAGCATGGTTAAGCAATCGGTCGCATACATCACGTAAGTGTCTCCATTTTGTTAAGTGCGTCCATTGAAAACCGTTCAACAGAGGAAGTTGAATTTCCAAAATCGGAGATGGTTCCTGCCTGCGCGTGGGCTTTCTGCATATACATGACAAGTTTCACGAAGATCCGATGAAAACTCTGGGTTGTGAAACAAAAAATGTCAAAAAATAGGAATGACGTCATAAAAATTGATATGACGTCATAGTGATGTATCATACGTGCGGCAATTCATCTCTGCTAATGCCCTGTTCGATTCCCGCAAACAGAATTCAAAAAGCTTTCGGAGATAATTTAAAAACACCGCGGGATCTTCAATGTTCGCAGACTATAAAGCAAGCAAGCTCAGATAACACAAATGTCCGTCCCATAAAGAGCTCAAAGGCGATGAGAGAGTCAGCTTCTCGGACTTGGGACGTGTGCCTCTCACGGTTAAATGTTCACGAGGTTGTGGCTCGTTCCGTGAATAATCACCACGTTATGCAATCCATCGATCAGTGGAACGAATTACAAAAGGGCAAAGAGAAAACACGAGGGTTCGCAAGACGTACGACCACCTCGAGGGAATGTGATCCAGTCATCCAGGTGTTTATAAACGGCGGTCAAGATACAGGTGTGATGATGATGATGATGATGATGATGATGATGATGATGATGAGTCGATTCCTTGAACTCTTCTGAACTTGATGCAGGGAGAGAAATTTTCCTGCACAGCTTGACAAACATTACAACATCAAGATTGATCATTTCAGCGACAACTCCAATCTTGACTCGCCTCTGTGACATCATTATCATCATCATCATCATCCTTCTTCTTCGACTTCTTCTTCGACTTCTTCTTCGACTTCTTCTTCGACTTCTTCTTCGTCTTATTCTTCGACTTCTTCTTCTACTTCTTCTTCTACTTCTTCTTCCTCTACTTATTCTTCGACTTCTTCTTCTACTTATTCTTCGACTTCTTCTTCGACTTATTCTTCGACTTCTTCTTCTACTTATTCTTCGACTTCTTCTTCTACTTATTCTCGACTTATTCTTCGACTTCTTCTTCTACTTCTTCTTCGACTTATTCTTCTACTTCTTTTTTTTTCTTCTTTTTTTTTTCTTTTTTTTTATCTTCTGGGTGTCCTTCGTGAAGGGGAGCTTAGTTATCCCCGGCATTCTGAACAAATTCCAAATTCCTGCCACCTTGAATCGAACATCAGGCCTGGCCAGCCGGTTCGTGAAAGACTTCCACTGAAATCGTTTCCCGGCCGAACCCCCTCGGGAAGTTGGGAACAAATTGGGGGCACTTAATGAAGCGACTCCCAACGATTCCGCCTTTCGGGGGTTTTTAGGGGGCTCCGTGAATCGAAGATATGACGTTCGATTCACGGCACCCGTCCGCTGACGGATGAAGGCTTGGTATGAAAAAGAGGTTTCGGGAAGCGGAATGCTGTTGAATGGGACTATTTTATATTCAATAAACGGGGATTGTCGTCGTGGCTCAGCAACAGAAGCCTCGAGTGCACGAGGTTACGACGTGACGTATTAGTGAGAGGAACAGAAGCGCAAAAAAGACCCCGCAGTCCGAGGAAGAGGTCGTTTGAACCAAGGTGAGCAATTCGTGTGAGAAACATCTGGGGGCTTCAAACGCCGCTCGCGCACCTAGCCCACGTGACACGAACTCATTGAATTCCATTTATTTATTTATTCAGGATTAATGTTCGAATTAAATTGAGAATAAACGGATAAGCACGTTATTGGATATATTTATGGTGAGGAGAAGAGAGGTTAAACAGGGCGGTGCTTATCGCTGGGCGTGGCTTCACGTCACAAATCTGACCAATCCGGTACTTTCGCCTCCTGAGACTCCCAAGCCCCCGCCCCTTGGAAAGAACCAATTGAAATGAAGCATTCCTCTTCGGGCCCGCCCATTAGACCGCTCCAAAGCAAGAGCTCCGGGACGGCGGAGAGGTGCAAAAGGAGGGAGACGGAGAGAGGAAACATTGGGGCAGACATCAAGATAATATACAGAGTGCGAACGTATAGTGCTAAAGATGGGACAAAAGGGGATCGAAGTAGGACAAGAGTGAAGGGAAAGAGAAAATTACATTCATAAAACGGTGGAAGCTCACTTGAAAAGGTACAAGATCTCACAACGAGGCAGAGCAAGGTGTGAGCAGGTGAGTCATTTGCCGAGTTGAGGGTTAACCTGCGTGCCCATTCGGTAAATTACACCTGAACTTTAAACTCTGGCTGCTTGTATGGAATGGGCACAAATATGGATGGATATCATCAAGGGACGGATGTATGGACGGAATTTATAAACGAGTGGATCGATCAGGTCAATAAAGCATGGATGAAATTATTGATGCCACGGATGAATGGTTGGAATTTTTGACGGACCGACGTGAAATTATGGATAAAATTGGCGACGCATTATGAATGAGGGGTTGGAATTATAGAGACGTATGAACTGGAGGATGAAATTATGGAGCAATGGATGGAATTATTAATACGGCAGATAGATATAGATAGATAGATAGATAAATGATGGGTGGATGGATGAATTGAACAATTATAAACGCACGAATGAAAATATGAATTAGGAACCATGTGTAGAAACGGATGGATGGACGGATCAAATGATGAACGATGAAGTTGTAGAACAGATAGATGGATCAACACACGTGCAAGTTCGGAAATAATAAATTGAGCATGAAATCAGATACGGATGGAAAGATGAAAAGATGAATTGCTTGTGCTTCTGCAATGAATTCCATGTAATTACGACAACTTAAACTAGAACGGCGCTCGGAAACTCTGTGTAGCGCATGCCGGTACCTCCGCTAGGCTGAACAGTTTTTTTTTTGTATCCCACTGATGGGCTGGATTTGCATCTGGATCTTCACCAACATCTAATCAATTCTTCCACGTCACACACCCAATCTGTCCACCAAGTTTCACACTAAACTGCTCATAACTTTTTGAGATATCGTGCTAAGTAATCGTTTTTAGCCTTGTCACTTAAATGGTGAAGAATCGCTTTAATAATCCTTGGATCCAGATCCAGATGTTCACCAAACTCGAATCTATTCTTCTTTGTCACACACCCAAGCTATCCACAAAGTTTCATCAGAATATGTCTATAACTTGTTGAACTATCGTTCTGTATTTCGTTTTTGCCCCATCTCTCAATAGTGAAGAATCACTTTTAAAAAATTCTCGCATCCGGATCCGGATCTTCAACAAAATCGAATCAATTCGTCCATATCACTCACCCAATCTCTCCGCAAAGCTTCATCTGTATCCGTCTATAACTTTTTGGTATATTGCAGTCACAATCAGACAGACCAACAAGGGTGAAAACATCACCACCATCCACCTTTGGTGGCGGAGGTAAATATTGGTGTTGTGGTGTTTGGGGCATTTCTCTAAAAAGTTTGACATATTTTTAACGAACCGCTGGATCACCTCACAGATTTAAGGAAGATAAGTATGCTCATTCGATTTTTTTTTGCTAATCTATAGCAGAAACCAATATTACCATCTTTATATTCACATAATTTCCTATTTATTAATATTTAATATGTGGGGTGTGATACCATAACTTGGAGGTGGTGTAGTCACCTTTTGAACTGTCTGTCTCGCATTCCATTCCAGGCCCGGCGATAAATCACCATCCTTGTGCTTTGTAGGAAGGGAATTGCAACAATGAGTACGCCGTGCTTCGGAGGGATGTAAGCCAACCGTCCAATCTCCTGACATTGGCTTGTGGATATTAAAATTCCACTGTGATTTTTGAAAGGAGTAGGACATTGTGTGTATGGTTCCTTCGCCAAATTCCTAATACCTGGCCTGGTTTAAGTGTGCTTTGGCAATCCCAAGCCCCCCCCCCCAATACTCCATACAGAATGCTCATGGGTATGGCAGCTATAATAACGTGTAACTAATTGTTCATGCAAACGTAACATAACGAGCTGTAATACCATTAGTGTTGCATGACTTGTATCAGAAATTATTTCCAATTTGTTCGTATAGGGGATTCATGAACCCCAAAAGTCTGTAATGATGAAACGTTTTGCTGTGGTTCACCTTGTCAGTGTGGAACGGGTGACAACAGCAACCAGGTCAGTGAACTGCATGATTTACTATTGTTTAATTAGATTGTATAATCGAGCACAAACGATCCTCAACCTTAATAATCTGCTTGATGAATATGCTCAGCGTTTTTCTGGCTTGTTTGTTCGTGTTATAGTGTTCGGTGATCCAGTAACTGCTCGGCTAGGCAGGATCCTGGGAATGCAAAATAATTAATATATTGATTCATGACACGATCCAAATTCCTTGTTTATATACGTCATTGATCACCGCACATATTAGGCCGTTAGCTTTGTTCGAAATTTATTGTCAGGTGACCTTTGATTTATTTACTTATTGTTGTACAAGGGGCATGTTGAAAAGGAATGCCTCGTATGATTTTTCTCCAAAACAGGAAAAGCTATTCAAATGAAAGAAAGTGTAGTCCGCACATTAGTCCTTCTTGCCACTGAGTGTGAAGTTTCGTGATTCTGACACCAGTTGTCTCAGTATTACAGAGCATGACGTCATCAGTGCTGAGAAGTACTGAAAATAAGAGTTGGGATGACTCATTAGAGATGGGAGTTGGGTGCACAATTACGATCGTCGGAGTACCTCCACGTAGGTTCACCAGCCCCGACTTGGCTCCGTCAGATTTTCATCTCTTCCTCAAACTTAAGGAACACCTTCATGGAGAACATTTTTCTTCCCACGATGATGTCGAGGCTGCTGTGAATCGCTGGTTATGGTAGCAGGATGCACAGTTCTGTTGTGAAATCATCATAAAACTACTTGAGCATTGGCAGAGATGAGTGGACTGCAGTGGTGACCATGTTGAGAAATATATATTCACCATGTGAGTATCTGTCTTTGTTTCATTCGAATATCTATACGTGTTTTGGAGAAAAAGAATAGGAGGGATTACTTTTCAACGCGCCCTCGTAGTCAAGGTGAGCATGATATCCGAGAGTTATGCACACTTTTTTGCAGCAGCATGGCCTACCTCTGGAGGTGGGTCCCGAAACCAGCAGTACTACATTTTGCCACGTGGCTATAAATCATGATTATCATGACCACAGTATGAATATGTGTGATGCCAAGCTCAGAAATCATGGCATTTTGAGAAAATTACATTTGATTCAGGTCCTATTGTCATCTGAAGTGTTTCCCAAAAATTTGAGGGTAGGATAACATATGTGACTGTATCTTTGGTTTTATTTATCTCAGATGGCCAAACTTGGTGTTGGTGGTTTCAGCAGACACATGTCAATAAATTAATACACATAATTTTATGCACTAATGTGCTGTTGATGAAAATTGTACTAAATTTGAACGATGGATGGTCAAAATTCAGGTTAAATCTCTTCTGTAATCACCAGTTCCGATTCTGTCTGTAGTGGCATAACAGCAACCAAAACAATGATAAAATATTTCCTAAATTCCTTCTGTAAATCAGTGTGGTCTTCAAAAGAATTTCAGTGTAACTTTAAAGATTGCAAGCAGTGTCTGACCTTATTAATGATAATCACAAAATTATTAATGTTCTCAAGATGTGGTTATGTCCCTTGCTTCGAAAGTCCACAGTTAGCTATAATTTGACAGTGTTCGTGTGTCAGTTAGAAGCTAGATGTTTTGGCCAGTAATCATTGGTTGTGATATTTGTGGATAAGCATTAGTAAATGCTTATACATGAACGAGTTATATTGACAGTTACATGTTATAAGTTTGCTGTAGCATACATTGTTAAATTGTAATATAAACTACTTGATTTAATGAGCTAATTTTGACTGTAGATTGCAGTATTGTACTGTATACTGCCTGGTGAGGTTCGTGAAGGTGCTGGAATGTTCTCAGACAAAACTTCCAGTCTGGACGAGAATCGCTTTTTCTGGAAGGCACGCGATTGTTCTGTGTTACTGCATAAACCTGTGAGAGGGGGTGTCGAGAGAAGGGTGACATGTGACGAGGCACGTGTATCCATCGTCCCTGTGTTCGATTTAACGAGGTGTTAATGTCCAGAGTGGTTGATTAAAACTCATTAAGATTGCGCATTGGGAAATAATTATTTGAGCTCTTCAATCATCCTGGACGGGCCAGTGTACGAGAGAGAACACCGCGACGACCCAATCGTTCAACAGCCCTGGTGAATGAGGTGAATACGTGTGAGTTGAGCCGGCACAACAGGGACACTGGGCGGAAACAACTCGATGCGGGAATCGTTGTTGGACATTGCATTTTCGTAATGGTGAACTTCCTCATTTGACTTTGTATCTATTTATTTGAAATACAAGTTTCAAAAACATTATGCTGTTGACGTGATCACTGTAACGCCACTCAGAAGTCACAGACCCTAACTGGAAAAAAATCGAATTGATTGGTAGCTGAAACGGTATGATCGTTCATACTCCTGAAACACAAACATTAGATTGCAGTCATTAGAGAACGGGCTGGGTTTGACACCACAAACAACATACATGCACTAAAGGGAAGGAAACCCAAGGTGCGTAAACCACCGACAGTGTTTTTTTCACTTATTTCAATGATGAACAGCCATAGAGAATACTTCAGTATCAACAGCAAGCAGTTCTGCAAATTGCTTATTCTGGATGAGTCAGATGTGTCACAGTCATAATGTTGAAGCAGTTAGGTGATTGGCACAGAGCATGCCTTCTTCTCCATCTACCAGAGCTTCACATACACAGGCTGAAGTATTTGGCTGCCCATTGTCTCAGCAGGAGCATTTCGCTATACATACATTTAGTTGTCAGTCACATACTTGAGGTCATTTAGCAGCTCTGGTTCAGCTAGTGACTGGCTCATCATTTGTGGCTGGAGACCAGCACCATTAGCTTTCTTTTCATATCCATATCCTATTAAATCTGGCAAGTTTGGCATGGGAACATTTGCTTACTTCCATATCATTAGCTGATATATATGGAGCAGAGAGGAAGATGGAAGGCATCATCAGTTGGAGGAAGTTTCTTTGCTTCAATATTTTTCTTGCTGTCATTTTGCAATACAGGATATTCAGTGAAATGCAGCCTGCTTTTCCATACATAGCTCCAACAAACTTCCTGGCGGACATCTCCACCTCTGGAGAGGTAGTTCTGGGAACCAAGAAACCCAAGAGGTTGAAACTGATTGGCATTCTGTGAAATAATCCTATAAGCAGTGTATTTTCTACACCCATAGGAAGAGCTGACAGTATCACACCCTGGCAGGCAGTAAACTGGCAACAAGATGTTCTGCTGCTCAAAGTTGAGCAGATCAAAGATGGTATGAACAGGAAGTTGGCGGGTCATTTGTGTGTATTTCCCATCATGTCCTGTGAGGAAGTAGACTTATTTTGCTTTTATTGCAGGACGGTGGTGGGTCAGGAGGACAAGCTTGGTGAATGATGCTGTCCTTTGTCATTAAAGATGAGGTAGAGGATTCATCTGCATTGGCTTGCATCTCATTCTCATCAATATCTCTCAGCACCAATGAAAGCTCATTTGCTTTGCATAAGGCATCTCACACTGTTATGTCTTTAGACTTTCGAGCATAGTAGAACAATTCTGTGGAAAGAAAGCTACATTGGACCACTCTTTGAAAAGCTGTCTTTTGAGATGCTGAGAGGCATATGAGTGGTTTATCAACACCTTCATTTAACAGGTGCTCGTAGAAACGATTTATCAGAATAGACAGAAAGAAAACTTGGTCATGGTCAGTGACCATTGATCAATCTTCTGAATGATTTAATGTAAGCAGAAAACTGCTTTTGATTGCTTCTCCTTTGAGGAGGCACTTTGGGGCTCACATATCTGATGTAGCATCCTTTTTTCCTGTGGCATCTGACTTCAATGGCAACAAGATCCCCATTTTTGGAACGCCATGAAGCCGTGTCAACAAACGTCATCCCATAAAATCTTTGCTGCTTCCAGAATTTTGGTGTACATGTTGTCAGAGTCAGGATGACCAGAAGTGGATTAAGATTCTGTGGGACCATGGGCACAAAAAATATTTTGGCCCAAAATGCCCCCCCCCCCCCCAAGAAAGGACAACATGTTACTTTTGCCCAAAAAGGCCCCAGAAGGAGGACTCCATGTTATTTTCACACTCGCTTACCCAATATTGCTTTGGATTCAGCAAAAAAAAAAATCCAGTGGAATTCCCATGCTTTATTTCCTCCCTCCCCCCCCCCCCCTTGTAAAAAAAAAATGTCATGTTAAGGTGTTCTATTACCAATCATTTAGTTATTGCTTGCCAAGCCAGCCGTTCCTTATTAACCGTTTTCTAGGAGTGCTTGCTTGAGTGATTAAGCCACTTGGCAAGTGCTCTAGAAGCCGATTGGTGATGGAACACACCCCAACAATTGCAGGGGTGTGTTCAGTTACCAAGTTTTTATTTCCTTATTTTTATGCACATAGACGAGGCTCGTGGAAGAGCTAAAAGTTTCTTGTAGAGCACTCGCTAAGTGGCTTAAGCAATCAAGTAAGCAGTTCAACAAAACCCTTGATAAGAAATGGCTGGTTTGGCAAGCAAGAACAAGCCGATTGGTAATTGAACACAGCTCAGCACATGTGCGACACCGAACACCCTTTTCTGGTTCTGCTGCTTGTGTATTTCAGGTGATTTTTCACCCTTTGTGCCATTGTTGAGCTTTTTAGTACCATTGGGGTAGTTTCTGCCTGGTGTTGGCTTAATGGTTAGGGTGATGGGCTTGGGATCTGAGGATCCTGAGTTCAAATTCCCCTTGGCTGTTGAATTAATACCAGGTGGTGTTGACTATGCCTGTCATCATTCTGAGGTCGGAAAAAATGAGTGCCAGCTTGCTGGTATACTGTCGGAGTGGCGACCTGTCCAGGATTGTGCCCAATAGCCAAGGAGACTGCTTCGGCAGCACCAACGCTCTGCACAGAGTATGGTCCCAATGGATGGATGGATGGGTAGTTTTGTTTCATCCTCAGGACAGGTGCCCTGATTTTAATAACCGCAACATTCCACGTGTGGATGGGTTAGTCCATTTACTAATTGGGGAATGTTTTGTGATCGTACAATCAATTGTAGTGTGGGTTTATTAAACAATTTCGATTATGTATACACATGAGTAATTATACATATTCTATTGTGATTATTGTTTCATTTACAAATATTAAACGTTGTTATTATTCCACTGCCTTCTCGACTAACCTCACCTCACCCCTAATTTTGTAATTGTCATGTCGAGTTAAACATCAGGGGACAACGTTTTTTTAATTGCTTCATTACGTCACAGTGTTTTCTTTCCTTGAGATGCAGCATTCCCTTTGCACTGTGTTTATCCCCACCCATAAGTTGATGCATGTCTTGTCGGCAAAGTGAGACCCCACCCTAGGGGGTCCATCTCAAAAGATTGTGAACGACGATCGGTCATGTGGGGGCCCATGCAATTGCATGAGTTGCATGGCCCTCACACCACCTCTGCCCGGGGCCCACGTTGACCTCGGGGTCCTGGGCACCTGCTTTGCATGCCCGTGTGTTAATATGCCACTGAAGATGACTGTCAATCAAAGTTTCCACCATTGACCAGGATGATCTGTGCTTCATACTGCATGGATCACCATGGACGAAACATCGGCTTTTCCAGTCGAAGTTAGAGTACCAGTACCTGTAACATGAGATCTAGTGAAGCGTGTCACTGACTCATCACTATAGCTTTCACCACCACCAGCACTACCTGTGTCAGGTTCAGGAAGCTTTTCTCCAGTTATTTTTACATATAGCTGACTAACATACGTACCTTTGCAGTTTCTATGATATCTGAATTACTATTTTCCAGAAGTAATCTCAGATTCCTTGGCACAGAGCTCCATGCCCACAATTTCATTTCGCTATCGACATGCAAAAAATAATGACTGGAGTTTGTTTGGAATTGGCATCACTGCAGGAGATTTGGAAGAGAATGGCTGTGCACAGAACATACATTTGTTCATGTCAAACACAGTTTCCTTTGCTCTCTTGGCAGCAGGACTGACTTCAGATTCTGCTTCCATGTTTTATATTAAGCTACACAAAAATCTGCAATCCAAAAACCAGATAGGGTATGAGTTATGCAGATGTTATTTTTTATATTCAAGGAAATTCTGAGTTAGCATCGATGATTTCACAAATATATGAGTTGTGTTTCTTTACAGTTCCCTTGGAAAAAAGATAAACAACCTGTTGAATGAACAAGAGAAATCAAGTGTGTTAAATTATGCTTTTGTTTTGACATTCAAATATCTTCATAATATCGAGTAGATAATTGAAATATTAATGTAGCAGCTTTGCTCGATACTGTAGTGAATTGTGGGCATGAATACTCATCATAATGCATCTTAATTTGGGTTTATCATGTGAGATAGCTGTGCCGGAGTGGCGACCGTCCAGGATCGTAACCCCAGCCAAGAAACTTCTTCGGCAGAACCGACGCTCTGTATGAATGAATGCATGAATATGAGATAGTGTTGAAATAACTTGCAAATTTGTGAAACATTCCAAAATATATTGTGTAAGAACTCTCATCAGAAATTACACGTACAAGCACTTGCAAATTGGCCATAATTACTGTTATTTAGGCAAATTTACCCTATCTAAGTAGATTACTGACACTTATAAATTACCAGTAGTGTTCAATATTATTGAATACTGATGGGTGAACATGGTGGATGCTGTTAGCTGATTTAGTTCAAACTATATTCCCAACTCAGTTATTCATCATTCAGCACATGCATTGCGATGGTGCAGGGAGTAGAAGAAGCATGTTCTCAAAATCCCATCACCTTCCGTAATGTCAGCATGCATTTTCTCTTAAAGTAAGGGTAGGGCTTCAGTAGGAACCACATTAGAAAACATAGTAGTGCTGGTTTGGGTACCTTGGAAAATATGGCCATTTTCAAGCCCCTGCTGCTCCGTTGCTTGACTTTGAGGTGTCGAGCCCGGGTTTGAATGTCAACCCAGCTATAAACTGTCACCCTAGTGTTTTGCAAGTAGGGTGATGCATTACCTCATCTAGTGTCCAACATAATGATGTTAAACTGGAGTACCCTCTGTCCTCATTGGTGGTTGGTGGATGTTAAAGATCCCATGGTGTCCTTTGCCAATAGTAGGTGAGACAATAGCTGTCTTGAATCAGAATTTGAAGAGGAGGGAAGAATGAGATTGAAGAGAATGTGGAATTTGGTTCCACAGACAGGAAAAAGGAGTAACTAATGAGTGGAGGTGAACAGTGACTGATATTTCGGAGTTTCACCAGTGATCGTCTCGGCTTCATTGCAGGAGATTCCAATGATCTCGAAGGCCTTGGTTTCAACGGCATTGAGCTGAGCAAGGTGTGAAACAGAGGTCCCACCCCAGATGAAGAGCAGTGCTCCATCCAGCTGCATATGAAGGCCTTGCAGGTGGAAAAGAGTTCAGATGTGCCAAGGAAGGACATTGCATGAAAGATGATGCCCAGTCAGAAACTGGCTTTGGAGGCCAATTAAGAAGTGTGGTTTGCTCAAGAAAGATCATGGCTGATCGTGAGGGGTAAACATTTCAGTGACTGAACTTCTTCAAGAGGATTTATCAAGTATATTGGTTACTCTTGTACGTTATTCTGTCTTTGTTTGTATGTATGTCAAGCGTCTTCAACTCAGAATTTCAAACTGATCTTCACGAAACTTCACCACATGGTAGAGTTTGTCATAAGCAAGAAGTCTATTGTTTTTATGGTCAAAAGATCAACAACATAGGCCAAAAATCATCTTTGTCAGATTTCTAAAATCCTCAATTTTCATCCGATTGATGAGAAATTTGAACTGGATTTCCACATCAGGTCCCTGAATTCAACCACCAATTGTTTTTGTGGTCAACATAGGTCAATAGGTCAACATAGGCAGGATTTCTAAAATTGTCAATTTTCATCCAATTGACTTGAAATTTGAAGAGGAGTTACATATTTGTTCAATTAATTCAACCACCTATTATTTTTGAGTTAAACATAGGCCAAAGGTCAACAACTTAGGTGAGATTTATAAAATTGTCAATTTTCATCTGAATGACTTGAAATTTGAAGAGAGTTTGCATATTTTGTCATTGAATTCAACCACCAATTATTTTTTAAGTTCAAATGTTTTTTTTTATGTATTTCATAAGTATTGTGCTGTGCATGACATATTTCTTTATTTATTCATATGCAGTCTGTGGCTGCCTGGCTGCATCATTTTCTGGGGGTGCGGCTGTGCCTCTGATGCAATGCTCCCTGTTATCAGTAAGCTGGTACTTATTTTGCTGACCTCGGAAGGATGACAGGCTGAGTCAACCCGACCTGGGGTTACTTAACGGGATGGCAGGGGCTTGCATTCAAGACCCTAAGATCGTAAGCCAGCCACCTTAACCTTAAAGCCAACACCAGGCTTTTCAAGAGGATTATCAAGAAAATAGATGGAACAGTTTGCCAGACCTTCCTTTCAAAGAGAAACAGTGAATGTGTGGGATTTGTCAGGAATGAAAGACATTCCAAGTGTTTGACCAGCTTACAATTCTATCAAGGCCTGCAAAGGTGGAAGAGGCTACTGTATGCCTCGCTGAGGGATATTATGGCAGAGGGTGGAGTCATCAGTAAAGTGTTTGAGGATTTTTCAGCACATCAGAGAGATTGTTTATGAAGATTAGGAATACGACAGGGCCAAAAAACACTGCACTGGGGCACTCCAAATTTGACAGGGAGAGGAGATGAAAATATATCATTGAGAGCCACAAGCGTTGATCATGAGAGCAGAGGAAGTCAGTAACCCAAGTGTGGGGATTGCCTTGGATGCCAGAGGCAGAGAGTTTGGACAGCAACACAGTTTCCAACGTCATCAAATCCTCAAAATATGTCCAGAGAGATGGCACTGATCTCATGTCTGATGTTGAGGGCCTCCACCCATTGTTGAGAGAGTAGAAGCAGCATGTCCAAAGTGGAGTGACCTTTTTTCTGTTTTTTAGATGCAGAGTTCAGGCTCTTGGAAGAGTTAGAACACTGAATGGATCATGATGCGACAGAACAAAAGAAACAGCAGAAAGAGGGGGCAAACACCAACAGCAGTGTTGAAGGATAAACTCGGAGTTTTGGACAAACAAGGAATGTGGGGGAAAATGGGGGTCGTGGAGGATCCATAGGGTGGACAAGATGGATACAGAAGCAAAATCTCAGGAAGGAAGAACTGTAAATTTGGAAGGAGGTGGGCTTTGGGGTGGCGAGGGGTGGAAAAGATCTTGGTTTTGGATTGGGGATGATCAGATGATAATGAGCAGCTGTCATGAAGACCTGGAGGGAAGAATGAGATTGGAGAGAATGTGGAAGTTGATTCCACAGGCAGGAAAAAAGAGGAACAAATGAGTGGAGGTGAGCAATGATTCTGGATTTTAGAAGTTTCACCAGAAGGTGGTTGGTGGTGGACAATGTGCACCCTGCAGAATCCGGGGGTGGGGGGGTGGGAGGGGGTTAAAGGCAAAGCATGGAAAGAGCAGAAGGTGCAAAATCAGAAAGGATGTGCTAAAAGACAGAGAGACCATCAACCTGTCTGTGATAGGAAAGTGATAGGCTCATAGACTCGGCTTCATCGCGGGAGATTTCAATGATCTTAAAAGTCCTTGGTTTCCATGGCATCAAGCTTAGCAATTTGTGAGAAGGGAGAGCAGTACTCCATTAAGTTGCAGATGAAAGCCTTGTAGGTGGGTATGACCAGGTCTTGATCTGAGATCAGGCCATTGGAGAAGAGGAGGATTTGATGTCTATTGCAATGATGGATTCCATGACCTTGCATGATTATTGGTAGTAAGCTTATGTAGGTCTCTAGTTCAGAAGATCAGTTTTTGCACCTTCCTTCTGCAATACACTGATGTTGTCAAGCTTCCAAGGGGGTGGAAGATGACTTAAGGTAAACAATAGGGTAAGCTGAGCAGAAAGAGGATGTGCAAAAGCAGCTGAGCAGATATTTAGGACATGTGAGCTGATTGATGTCCTGGTCCAGTTGCAAAATCAGAGTCGAGGGTTGTCAGAAACCTTTCTACATTCTCAGGTGCAAAATACACAGAGTCCAGGATAAGTTGGGCGAGACTGGATAGAGTGATGGGGGGCACAATATTTGGAAGCAAACACAGAATGGAGGAATTCGGCCTTCTCATGAGTGAATTTATCTGTGGTGGCATTTGTTTTGAGCGGAAGGGATGTGAGGAGGGACATACGCCAGAGACAGACTTGACAAGGCACCACCATGTTTTTGAGGAAGGAGACAAGTTCAAAAGTTCTGTCTTGAGTCTAGTCTCTCAAGTTCAGTCTTGTTTTTTGGCCTCTTGAGAGTGGCCACACCAGGTACATGTTTACATATACAGGCGGATGTCGATAATCGGGCATCCAAGTGACAACAAACAATCGGATCATGTTTGAATCGATGCATATTTTCACTGTATTCATGATCCACATTGCTGGAAAACCCGGATATCAAGAAAGAAAGATCGCTTTGTCCCAGCAAGTGAGGCAGATGCAAAGCCCAATATGTTTGAAAATCGTCAAAATACCTTACAGGTGAGATTGCCAAAATTAGTCAACCAAAACATCAAAGGAATGATAATAATAACTATTCCTTTCATGCTGTGAGTATCAGAGTGCTGCCAAGACAGTTTCATTTTGCTAAGGAGTACACCCTGGACGGGTCGCCACTCCGACACAGGATACTGAAAGGCTTATTTCCACATTAAGCTGGGACTCATTTTGCCAACGTCGGAAGGATGATAGGCTGAGCCAACCCAGCTGGTGTTATTTCAATGGCATGACGGTGTATGTGTATGAGTGTACATACATATATATATATATATATATATATATATATATATATATATATATATATATATATATATATATATATAGCCATCTCTGCCATATCTGCCATCATTTCTTCCAGAAAATTGTTGAAATTAAAAAATCTTTGGGTATCCACATATGTATTGCTTTGCAGTGGAATTAAACAAAAAAGCTAAAACAATTACTAAATCTTAGCTTATTCCACACATTAATCCAAAAATGGCCTGGACAATATTATTGGTACCTTTTGGAAGTTGTTTGAAATAATTAGATTTCAAGCAGATGATTCTCCTTTGCTTTGGATACTTTGGATATGGTGAGTTGCAGGTGTCTAAAATATATAATTCACTCATTCAACCAGTTTGTTAGGATAAAAGGAGTCATTATGTGCACCGCAATAAGCATCGAGAAAAGAAAGAAAACCAGAGAATTGTCTGAGGAGGGCACACACAAGATTGTAGCCCAGCATGGACAATCTCAAGGCAACAAGACCATCTTCAGAGACGTTGATGTTCCTGTGTCCACCATACGCAATGTTATCAAGAAGTTGAAGACCCATGGCACTGTAGCCAACCTCCCTGGACATGGCCACGTGGCCACAAATGAAAACTTGATCGAAGATTGCAGCAAAGGATTGTTCCTTCGATTGGTCGAATGGTGGAGAAAAGTGGAGATTGTTCAAATGGTGGATTCCGTTGCCAACTCAATGAAAGGGAGTGTTATGGTAGGTGACCCAGGAGGACCTCACTGCTGAGAGAGAGAGGGAGAGAGGGAGAGAGGGAGAGAGGGAGAGAGGGAGAGAGGGAGAGAGGGAGAGAGGGAGGGAGGGAGGGAGAGGGAGAGAGAGAGGGAGAGAGAGAGAGAGAGAGAGAGAGGGAGAGAGAGGGAGAGAGAGAGGGAGGGAGAGAGAGAGAGGGAGAGAGAGAGGGAGAGAGAGGGAGAGAGAGAGGGAGGGAGAGAGAGAGAGGGAGAGAGAGAGGGAGAGAGAGAGGGAGAGGGAGAGAGAGAGGGAGAGAGAGGGAGAGAGAGGGAGAGAGAGGGAGACACACACGTAAGAAAGAGGAGATTGGGACCATACTCTGTGCAGAGCGTTGGTGCTGCCTAAGCAGTTTCCTTTGCTATTGGGTACAATCCTGGACGGGTCACCATTACGACACAGTTTGCCAGCATGCTGGCACTCATTTTGCCGACCTCGGAAGGATTTCAGGCCGAGTTAACCACACCTGGTATTAATTCAACAGCTGAGCGGGATTTGAACTCAGGACCCGAGGATCCAAAGCCCGCCACCCTAACCATTAAGCCAACACCAGGCATACGTAAGAAAGCCCGACGAGTTTGCCAAAACACCCGAACAAGCCAAAATCCTTCTGGGAGAATGTCCCATGGACAGATGAGACCAAAGTAGAGCTTTTTGGTAAAGCACATCATCTCTATGTTTACAGAAAACAAAATGAATCATTCAAAGAAAAGAACACCTTCCCTGCAGTCAAGCATGGAGGAGGTTCAGTGATGTTTTGGGGTTACTGTGCTGCCACTGGCACTGGGTGCCTTGAATGTGTGCATGACGTCATGAAATCAGGAGATTACCAAGGCATTTTGAAATGCAATGTTCAACCCAGTGTCAAAAAGCAAGGTCTCCATCAAAGGTCATGGGTCTTGCAGCAGGACAATGACCCCAAACACACTTCAAAAAGCACCCAGGAATGGTTGAAGACAAAACACTGAACTGTTCTGTGGTGACCAGCAATGAGTCCAGATCTAAATCCCATTGAACACCTGTGGGGAGATCTAAAAACAGCAGTTGGGAGAAGGCACCCTTAAAATCTGGGAGAACTGGAGCAGTTTGCGCAAGAAGGGTGGGACAAACTACCAGTAGAGAGGTGGAGGAAGCTCATTCATGACTCGAGGAAGCACTTGGCTGCAGTTATTTTGGCCAAAGGCTGTGTGTGATACCAAATATTAAGTCGAGTGTCAATAATTTTTCAATGCCATTTCTTTTTATTTTCTGATTTAAAAGGATATATTAAGTTCTGAATCAAAAACAAAGGTTCTGTAATATGAACAGTGAAATAAAGAATTGTGGTGACCAAATACTTTTTTTCAATTTCAACTTATTTTTGGAGAATTATGTGAGTTGGTTGAAAAAAAAGTGCAAGGGTTCCAATATTTTTTGCCATGACTGTGTATGTACATATATATATATATATATATATATATATATATATATATATATATATATATATATATATATATATATATATATATATATATATATATATATATATATATATATTGGGTGGTCGCGAGACTACCCTTATTCTCAGTTTTTCCGTCTGTCAGTATATTTGTATGTATGTATGTATGTTGGGTGGCTACGAGAGTACCCTTATTTTCACTTTTTCCATCTGTCTGTTGGGTGGTTGCTCGAGTACCCTTATTTTCACTTTTTCCGTCTGTTGGGTGGTCACTAGATTACCCTTATTTTCACTTTTTCCATATGTTTGCATGTTTGTATGTAATGGACAGCTCTCGAGGCCAGAGGAGTCAACCAATTTTGATGAAACTTGACAGGTAGGTTCATACTAGGATCTAGTTCTATGCTTTTGAGCAGCGTTGCTATGGACACCACCGTTGCCAAGCAACGGGACTTTGAACTTTTTGAAAAATCCCCAAAAAATTATTTTTTCGAAAATCAAAAATCGGCTTCCACGCTTTTATGCGCACTCTAATCAACCTCTTCGTCAAAAATATTCAGCCCGATCCATCAAGAACTGTATGACTAGCATGCAATTGTGTCGCGACCACCCATGGCGCCTACCAGCTTGTATGTTTGTTTGTATGTAATGGACAGCTCTGGAGGCCAGAGGAGTCAACAGATTTTCATGAAACTTGACAGGTAGGTTCATAACCAGGATCGAGTTGTATGCTTTTGAGCACCGTTGCTATGGCCACCACCGTTGCCTAGCAACCGGACTTTGAAATTTTTGAAAAATCCCCCCTAAATTTTTTTTTCGAAAATCAAAAATCGGCTTCCAGGCTTTTATGCGCATTATAAGAAACCTCTTTGTCAAAAATTTTCAGCCCGATCCGTCAAAAACTGTATGACTAGTATGCAATTATGTCGTGACCACGCATGTCGCCTACCGGCTTGTTGGGTGGTCGCTAGAGTACCCTTATTTTCACTTTTTCGTCTGTCTGTATGTATGTTTGTATGTAATGGACAGCTCTGGAGGCCAGAGGAGTCAACCGATTTTGATGAAACTTGACAGGTAGGTTCATACCGGAATCTAGTTGTATGCTTTTGAGCAACGTTGCTGTGGACGCCATCGTTGCCTAGCAACGGGACTTTGAAATTTTTGAAAAATCCTAAAAAATATATTTTTTCGAAAATCAAAAACCAGCTTCCAGGCTTTTATGCGCACTATAGTCATCCTCTTTGTCAAAATTTTTTAGCCCGATCAGTCAAAAACTTTATGACTAGTATGCAATTATGTCGTGACCATCCATGTCGCCTACCGGCTTGTACATATATATATATATATATATATATATATATATATATATATATATATATATATATGTACATACATACATTCATACAGTATTTTAGGAAATACCACCCATTGCATCGCTGATGGGAATGCAGGGGGGTGGAGGGAGAAAAAGAGAAGGGAAGGAGGGTGAGCAAGGAGAGGCAGGGGAGCGAGGAGGGTGGGGGGAGTGAAGGCAGCATGAGAGGAGGGGAAGGGAAGGTAGCTTACTGGGGTGAAAGTGCTTTCAATTGTTGATTGTGAAAGCAAACTTGTTGCTGTTGCAGACTTTTGTTTCTTTGAATCCGCATTCCCGACCATGACTCATGGGTACCCTCTCTGGTTGGTTTTTCAAATGTTTTAGCATATTGGACATATTGCAATAATGAGCAAGGTCTACTGAACAAAGTGAGCATGCAACTTTTGGACTGTCTTCTTTAACGTTCCCGAAATAGTTCCAAACTGCACTTCTGGACCTTTTGAACGACATTCTCAAAACTTTATCAGTTGATGTATTGCCGACCCATCCATCAGCAAAGCAATCAGCACACTTTACCAGCCAACTCCAAATGCCTTGCTATTCATGTAAAAGGAACATGTCCGTTGGGCATGTTTAGATTGCAAGTGACTTGCTTTTGCTGCTATATTGCAAACGAGACACCCCAGGAGCATATTCCTTTTCAATGAATATGGTACCCAGCCATGTGTCACCTGAACATGTCCAACAGCGACGAAAATAATTTTCGCCGAAAAAAAACGCTTCTTTCTATGAAGTAGGAATTACTCGGAATCGATGTTGATCCCGGTTCACTTCTCGATTCCTTTCAATTCCATAGTTGGAATCGAGTATCGTACTTTGGAATCGATTGTGCCCACCACTATTAAGCACTCAAGCAAGCACTCCAATGAAACGGTTGATAAGGAATGGCTGGCTATGTCATACTAAACACCATCCTGTGATGACCAGAGACATCTGCAGTGTCAAACAATGTGCGAATTGGACAAATGATCACTTTTTTTTCTTTTTTTTTAGCAATCAGAACTTCTGCTAAGTTCAATTCCACAGTTTAAATTTTAAAATTTGGTTCCGGTTGAGATTCTGGAATTTATCACATTTTGTCTGTTATGCTTATAAACGTCCAGGAAGTTGTTTGGGAATTGAAGGGAAAGGGGGTGGAGAAGGTAAGTGTGAGGAGTTGTAAGGGGAAGGGAGATGTGTGGTCGAGTGTTAATTATGATTCATACTTTCTCATCAAAATGATTCTGCACAAAATAGCAGTGAAGATGGAAACAAAATAATGTCTGAAATCGATTTTCAACCTGTCAAACTAAAAACACCACCAGGAGATAAATACCATCTGGCCACGTCCATAGACGAGCACCACCCACACATGTCCGAGGACAAACACCGCCTGGAGATAACCACCACTAGGACATGTCCGGACCACTGCCCGGACATGGCGGAGACAAACACCATAAGGATACATCCAGAGATAACCACCATCCGGACATACCACCAAAGTATTAAATAATGTGCAAATACTAATTTTCTGGATGTTTATAAGCATTACAGCTGAAATGCAATAAGCTCTAGAATCTCTTAAACTGAACCAAATTAAAAAAAAATTAAATGCGGAATTGAACTTAGTAGCAGTTCCAAATGCTAAAAAAAAAGTCTTCATTTGTTGAATTCACACCTTGTTTGATCCCCGGTCATCTCCAGATGGTATATAATATGACCACGTTGGCTTGGCAAGTGATCAGCGATTGGAAACATGCAGAAACTAAATTAAAGCCACAAACACTCGGAGACGCCAAACTATGTCTGAATTGGACAAATGAACACTTTTCCACATGTCGGAACTGCTGATAAGGTCAATTTCACAGTTTAAATTTTGAAATTTGGCTCCGGTTAAGAGATTCTAAAGCTCATCGCATGTGCGGAAATGAAATAAAGCGACAAATACTGGCGTCTCTAGGCATTTAGAAGCATTGTGATGTACACAGTGATTTGAAGCTATGATAACCAGGCATTTGACGATATGAGTGTTGAAAGTGAAAACCAAATTTGGAGCACTTTATCATTAAGAAACTGTTGTGGTCTGTTCCACATCAAGGCATTGTTGAGCAGGCCATAACAAAAAGTGAATTAGGACGCCAACAAGCTGATGGAGAGCTGACGGGGGAGGAGGAGATTGGGACCATACTCTATGCAGAGCATTGGTACTGCTTAAGCAGTCTCCTTGGCTATTGGGCACAAGCCTGGACAGGTCGCCACTCCAACACAGGATACCAGCAAGTTGGCACTCATTTTGAGGACCTTGGAAGGATGACAGGCCGAGTTAACCCCAACTGGTATCAATTAAACAGCTGAGCGGGATTTGAACTCAAGACCCTCGAATCCAAAGCCCACCACCCTAACCATTAAGGCAACACCTGGCATGACTCAGGGGCTGACCAAGGATAATACCTTGACAAGGATAATTAAATAAATCCGTCAATTATCTTCAAAAAGGGTGTCTACATGAACCCAAACACTCAATTTCTGTTCACACACTACCTTGGAGTTCCTTTATTATGCATGCAAAGTTTGGGGCTGCTAGGTTTCATGGTTTTGAAGTTATGGAGGAGACTGACTGACAGACAGACTGACAGACTGATGGACTGACTGACTGAAGGACACACACTGACATTTATTGGTATAGAAATGTGTATATATATATATATATATATATATATATATATATATATATATATATATATATATATATATATATATATATACATTATACCTGCTCGTGGAAGAGTTAGGACAGAACAGAACAGAACAGGACATCCTGTCCACACCTTGCATTCTCCTCCACCCCTCATTGGTACCTGCATCCCTTGTTTGTCTGTCTCCATCTGCCTTCTCCCTCTGCCCTGTTATTGGCATTTTCCCTTTCCCTTTCTAAAAAAAAAATATATATATATATTTTTTTTAGGCTCGTGGAAGAGTTAGGACAGGACAGAACAGAACAGAACAGGACATAACATAACAAAGGGAATGCCAGGAGAAAGGAAAAATGCCAATAACAGGGCAGAGGGAGAAGGCAGATGGAGACAGACAAACAAGGGATGCAGGTACCAATGAGGGGTGGAGGAGAATGCAAGGTGTGGACAGGATGGATACATAAGCAAAATTTTGGGGATGGTGGGGTTGGTGTAATGGGTGTCGAAACTATCATGGCTTTGGATGAGGGATGACCTGAGATTGTGGTGAACAGCTGTCTTGAAGACCCATAGGGAATAATGAGATTGAAGAGTGTGTGGAAGTTGGTTCCACAGACAGGAAAAGAGAGGAATAAATGAGTGAAGGTGAGTAGTGGTTCTGGATTTAGGCAGTTTCATTTGGAGGGGTTTGCTGGTGGACCACGTGCATCCTGCAGATACTTGATGGGTGGGACAGAGCACGGAGAGGCAGAGGGTACAAGATCAGAAAGATCTGGAAGAAGACAGAGACCACCGACCTGTGATGAAGTGATTGGCACATAGACTCAACTTCATCGTGAGGGATTCCAGTGATCTGGAAAGCCTTAGTTTCCATGGCGTCAATCTGAGCAAGATGCGAGGCAGGGGAACCAGCCCAAAGAGGAGAGCAGTACTCCATAAAGCCGTGGATGAAAGCTTTTTAAGTGGATCGGAGCTCAGGTGTGCCAAGGAAGGAACTTGCATGACAAAGATATCCTGTCGGCATCAGACTTTGAAGGCCAACTTTGAAATGTGGCCTTCCCAAGGGAGATCATGGCTGAGAGTGAGACCCAAGAGTTTGAGTGACTGAGTCTCTTCAAGTCGGTTGTTGAGAAAGTAGATCATTGGGTTTGCGGTCTAGTCCTTTCGGAGAAAGAGATAGAGACAGAGACAGATGTTCCAAGTGTGTTTGACCAGTTTGTGATTTTTCTCAAAGTCTGAGGAGAGGGAAGAGGCTGCTGCCTGTCTGTCAGAAGGATATTATTGTTTCACTGTATATTGTGTTGGAATGTCAATTGTTTCACTGATTAGAACACTTTCACTTTTCGTGTGCCAAGCTTCAACCACAACCACCTTGGTTTATTCGCTGTGACACCTCGTTTTTGTCCCCCCCCCCCCCCCCAAAGCCAAATTTGCACCCAGATTGCAACGCATTTCCCTTTTATATTAATCGGACCTTCATTCCAAAGTTGTTAAAGTTTCACCAACATATGCTTTCCCACATTCCTTTCAGGTGGAGCTCAGGTGTGAGGTGGACATGGACTCTACCACCCCAATTATCATCAACTGAAATTTGCTCTTTTATGCAGGTTATCACCCGCACCTGGAATGCGGTTTGTAAGCTGCTGCACACCATTCATTTTAACACTGTGAATGGTGTGCAGCAGCTTATAAGCTACTCCAATTTGCACACCTCCCAATATTTTTCCAATTGTTTCTGAGAGATCAGGTAATATGGCAGAACACACTGGCCAATCACATCTCACTCCTTGCATTTTGCAATATTAGGTATCTTAAATCCAGTTGGTAAGCTCATTGTTCTATAATACATTCTGTACTCGTTTTATCCCCTTTGTTGCAGTATCCTGAATGACGAAATCACCCACACATGGGACGTTGGTGTACGAGCAACACTACATTTATGTCAAATAGGATTACACAAATTGAAATCCCATCATTTATAGGTGTGGGTTGGTTTCCTTGAAACAGATGTTTCCAAAGAACTGTTAAGTTGCTGGTGGATCTCATCTGATAAAAAGGCCAATCCTTACTCTTTTTTTTTTTCCATTTCTATGGCAAATCTTATGCTGCTGACACCAGATAGCCCATTGCTGTTCCAAACATCTATTTATAATGTGCTGCATCAAACATAAATGTCACATTCTCATCTCAAACATGTAATAACAATAATGAGAGGTCCATAATTTTAACAGAGTTTTAGGGCATTCACGAGAAATTGAGAAACGTTTCAAGCCTAGAAGTAATATCGGACAGATTGTCACTTCATCGCAGCATATTCCACTAATGGTGGCAGAAATTTGTCATTTGCACAGGGTGCCAGTGATAACCTGCCTCATCTTTATGAAAGACACTGTGAGGCCTTTTATGGTGACATACTTAACCAGTGCTAGAAGATGAGTCCTCTGACTTAATGTCTTTCCAATGGATATATTCAACACACACACACACACACACACACACACACACACACACACACACACACACACACACACACACACACACACACACACACACACACACACACACACACACACACGTTTATCGCTGGTTTTCGATTTTAACCTTGGCGAGACAGCTTAAAGGGAGTGTGTATACCTATAAGCTATCCTGCCCGAGCCCATCATATATAATTAATTAGGAGCGAAAATGTAGAGACGTCCCCTGGAGAATATTTTGGGCCCACGTAGTAGCACATTTGCCTCATAACTGTCTGGTGTAGGTTCTGTTTTTGATCCAACTCTAAATGGTCATCCTGGTATCTGGCAGGTAGCACATTCCCTAAACTAGAAGGGCACTCGGTAGAGAGCGCATACCTCTGCCCTGTAATGCCTGATCCAGGAGAACATATCTGGCGCAATACATTTTTGAAATAAAATGCTACATATCGTTTTTGAACCCTATCTCTCAATGGTGAAGAATCACTTTAAAAATTAAAAAAAATCTCGTATGCAGATCCGGATTTGGATCTTCACCAAAATCAAATCGATTCATCATTACCACACACCCAACATGTCGGCCAAGTTTCGTCCGAGTCCGTCTGCAACTTTTTGAGATATCGTGCAACATATCAGTTTTGGCCTTTTCTCTCAATGGTGAAGAATCACCTAAAAATTATCGTAGTCTGATCCGGATCTGGATCTTCACCAAAATTTAATCAGTTTGTCCTTGTCACACACCGAACCTGTCCACAGAATGTAATCTGGATCCGTCCGCAACTTTTTGAGATATCTTGTACATAAATAAACAAACACGGAAAGGGGGTGAAAACATAACCTCCTTCACCTTCGGTGGCGGAGGTAATGAGTGCACCATCCATCGGATGGATGTTAAACTTGGAATCCGTCTTTATGCTTCCTGCCTTACTTGCAGAGCAATGGTAAGCCACTATACTGACTTACTTGCAAGGAAATGGCAAACCATGCAGTATCCTTCTTCCCATGAGTGTGCTCCAGCAGTGCTGATGCTCAGCAGAGAATGGACATGAGGAGGTGAAAAGATCTTTTGAGGTAGCCTTCATATTTGTTTGAATAACTCCAATGATTTTTTCCTTCATACGCTTTTGAATCTCAAGCATATACGACCAAGCTACTAAAGAAAGTGATTTCTGGAGAGACACATTGGTGTACCAAATTCTTAAAAAGTACAACATCGTTTCCATGCATTCAAGTACTAAATTGGGTTGTTTTGCCATTTTCGGCATTTTCCACTTCATACAGACGAGCATTTTGGTCCCTCCTCCCTCCGACAATTTTGGAGACTGGGGACATTAAAATGAGCTCTGACTGACTGACCGACTGATCATCCATCTATGTACTATTTTGTACGCGATATTTCAAAAACTGTTGAACATTTATCTTTCATATTGCAGACATCCATTCCTCGTGACATTATCTCAACCTGATTAGATCACGGCTCTGATTGGCTGATTTATGTTGACATGGAAACCATCTCGGTAACTTGCTTTGTGCACACAATACATGTATTTCAAAAACTGTTGAAGATTTAGCTTACCACAAAAAAGATTTAGCTGGTCATACCACAAAAAAGGCAGGGGACCGAGAGTATTAGCTCCTTGTTTTAGATTTTTCTTTTTACTCTCATTTTCAACTTTCAAATATTTTCATTTTTAGCAGCGTCTCGCGTAGCGAACGCTGCTCATAGAGAGCTCGGTGTTGTTCTTGTTCTTCTTCTTGTTCAGACAAAACCTTAACCTCTAGGACTCGGCTCTTATATATACAAGATCTGGATCTCCTTAAATACTAAGCACATGTACTCATCCTCGCATTGACGGTGCCTTTTGAGAGCGTCTATCATGAACTTTTAAATATATTCGGACATTTGCTTTAAAATTTCGAAAAGTTCACGTTACTATTTAAAGATTATTCCATTATCGTATTGTAATTTCGTAAATACACTATTTATTTCGTAAATACACTATATATCGTAAATACGTAAATACACTATGACGGGTCTCGCTATTGGCTTAATCAAGGCACGTGACGAAATATCGGAAGTTGTTGTTCTTTTTTTGTTTTTTTTTAAGCCGACAAAACCTTTAGGACGCTGCTCTTGGACACATTTGTCCTTGTTCTACTTACACATGACAAAATCATGTTAAGTTGCTTATTGTATGGTAAAGATGCAGGAACCTAGTGACAGAATTGCATATCTAGTTATACTATTAAGTAAATATTATATTACAAACGAGTATTTCTGTTTTGTTCCACTTAAATTTACAGAGATAACCAAAGCGGCACTCGGTAGAGCACATACCTCAGCCAGGCTGAGCAGTTTACATTTTGTATCCCAATGATAGGCCGGATCTGCATACATATCTTAAGCAAAAACTAATCGGCTTGTTCTTATCACCTACCAAACTCATCCACCAGGTTTTGTCTGAATCCGTCCACAACTTTTTGAAATATAATGCTAGATATTGTTTTTGCCCCTATATCTCAATTGTGAAGAATCATTTGAAAAATTTGAGTATCCGGCCAGATCCAGATCTGGATCTTCACCAAAATCGAATCAATTCATCCTTATCACACACACATGCTCACCAATTTTCATCTGAATCTGTCCATAACTTTTTGAGATAGCATGCTCACAGGCAGCAAGCAAACTGCAGACAGACAGGGCTGAAAAGATGACCACAGTCCACTTTCGGTGGTGGAGATAATATAGCAGGTTTATCACAGACAGCTAGAAATACAAGTGAAAGCAATTTTTAATGAGGGTTTATTTGGCATTTTTCTAAAACAGTTTCTGGATTTATTTTTGCAAAAATGAAGTTAATTTGTGGAAATAACACCAAACAGATCCCACGGCACGTATTCACATCATGCTGCAACCAAGAGTTATTATAACTTAATTTTCTCCTTAAATTGTAAATATTCCTTGATAAAATTGGCTTTATTTGCAGTATTTTTGCAAAGTTGTTTTATCACCAGCAATTTTGAGTCTGTTTTTCTTGTTTATTTGGCAGTATAGGTCAGCACTTGCAGAAACTGTGACGTTTATACAGTTGTTATTTAGACACAGCGTATGCTTTTGCTGACAAAGCTGTTACACTTACTTCAGCACTGTGTGCACCATATTCCCTCTACATGCAAAACATTCTCCCAGTTATATGCTGAACATTTTTATTTTGTATCAAGTGTTAATAGCTGTGGCGATGTTCAAAATCAGTCTAAGCCCGTTTAAGCAGATGTGATCGATGAATACATTTGATGTCATGCCATGCATTGGCATCGAGCGGACATGCCCAGCGCATCCTCTGATGGAAATTGGATGTGACCAAACAGAAGGGATTATTGGGACAAGCATTTTGTGGACTAAGTGAGATCCTCCATGGAACTAATGCAATGAACTGGCAGTTTTCTTCGTCTGGTCATTTACAGTATAATGGCGATTGGCACGTCAAAGAGGTAAGTAAATATGAAACTTTTTTTTGGGGTTGGAATGGGAGTCGGTTGATCAAAAGACTCGCAGTAATTACAAATGTTGAGCAATTTCATTGTACAACAGCGAATTGTAAAATATGATAATTATAATATTTATGTTTGCAAATAATAATTTGTTTATAACAATTATCAAAGTATTATCATCATCATTGACCACCTACATATCATGTTCAATTTTTCAGCCCCATACTCTCACGCCTCCCCTCTTCTATATTTACAATGCTCATCCATTTTGGTGATTCACAGTGAGATCTCTTTCAGGTTTATGATCAGTGAATTCTGATTTGTTGAAACCGCCTATTTGTTTAATCTCTCTTTGAGTTGAGAATCACGCCTGATGTTAAGAAATCATGATATGTCGGGTTGTAAAACTGCATGAGGCATTTCCTTAAAGTACCCTTCATGTTTTGTTGTGCTGCACAGTAGACATTTAAGGACAAGCTCTTCATTTTAACCTGACTTATTTGCTCATGAACCTTTTGCCAAAACACTGTGCCCCAAAAAATAGGCTTGAATTTAGGTTTGCACATTTCTGTTTTGGAGAGCTGTTGTCCTTGGTAATCTTTGGCAAGATCTTTTTTGTGTACAGTTCAGTTCAGTTTTTATTTCCACTCTTGAAGCATTCAAATACAAAATACAAGAATCATACATCATATTATGAGAACAGTGGAGGAACCTGAATAAAAGCATGGCTTGTTTGTGATTAAAAATATGAAGAGACAGAAATGAAGAAATGTTATGAAATATGACATCGATAATGAGAATAATAAAGAGGTGGACAAATAGAAGCGAAAGAGAAAGAATATAATACAGAATGGAACATACATGGGGATAGGGGTGCAAGAGGAGGAATGAGCTGGTGTGCAAAACATTTGCATAAGCATCGCAATATCACTCATTACTCATTCTCATGGCGGAGCTCAAATGGAAAACATACAAGGATGTAGCATTGTAGCAAAACAAAGAGAGTAGTCGTAGAGAGAGAGGTAGGACACCAACAGTCGAGGTGAGGGACAAAATAGAGGGAGACTTGGAGAAATGAGGGCAATGAGAGGACACATCACAGAAGTGGAAGGAAAACCTTGAAAGATAAGGCCCCTGGGAGCATTAATGGGGATAGAAAATATTGGTGTGGATGGTGGATGACCTGAGATGATGGTGAACAGCTATCTTGAAGCCATGGAAGGAAAAATGAGATTGAAGAGACAGAGGAAGTTGGTCCCAGAAGTGGGGGAAAAAGAGGAACAAATGAGTGGAGGTGAGCAGCGAGTCTGGATTTTGGGAATTTTACCAGAAGGGGGTTACTCGCAAACCACGTACACCCTGCAGAAACTTGCGAGGGACTGAGCGTGGAAAGGGCGAAGGGTGCAAGACCAGAAATGAGATGGTATAAGACAGAGAGATGATTTACTTGTCTGCAATGTGAAAGTGATAGCCTCATAGAATTAGCTTCATCACAGGAGATTCAAATGATTTGAAGGCCTTGGTTTCCACGGTGTGAACCTTGGTAAGCTGCGAGGCAGGGGCACCAGCCCAAAGGGGAGAGCAGTACTCCATGAAGCTATGGATGAAGGCCTTGTACCTTGTAAATAAATAAAGGTTTGGATGTGCCAAGGAAAGAGGATTCCCAGTCTATGACTGGCTTTTGAGGCCAACGTAGATTTGTGTTTTTTCCAAGAAAAATCATGGCTGATTGTAAGGCCCCAAAGTTTGAGAGACTGAACTTCCTCAAGAGGATTGTTGAGGAAGTTGATGATAGGCTTCACCAGACAGTATTTTCAGAGAGACAGAGTGAGAGTGAGATTTGTCAGGATTGAAAGACATATTCCAAGTGTTTGACAAGCTTGTGATTTTATCAAGAGGATGCTGCATTCCTATCTGAAGGATCAGTGGATGTTACTGCAGAGGCCATCGACAGGAAGATCTCAGTATCTCATTGAGGGCCACACGTTGGCTACGAGAGTAGAGGAAGTCAGTAAGCCACGTGTGGAGTTGACATTGGATGCCATAGGTATAGTTTGGAGAGCAAGGGAGTTTGGAGAGATGCGAGACTGTATCAAAAGCACGAGATATGTCGAGCGACACATTGAGGGCCTCCATCCATTGTTGAGAGAGCAGAAGCAGCATTTCCAAGGTAAAGTGACTGGATCTAAATCCAAACTAATGGTCTAAGATCAGGCTATGGGAGAAAAGGAAGGATTTCATATTAACTGTGATGATGGTTTCCATGACCTTGCTGATAAATGGTAAGTAAGCTGGTCGGTCTGTAGCTAAGGGGATCCGTTTCTGCACCTTGTTTATGTAATGTGGTGATGTTAGCTTATTTCCAAGCAAATGGAATATTACTGAGGGCAAAGGGTGAAAAGGGAAGAGAGAAGATTTGCAAGTCATACCAGCCGAGCCACACCAAAGACTTTAAAAATGGTACGTGCCGCTTCCTTCCTTGATGCTCAGAATTTAAAAGGATAGAGCATGGACAATCCCCATTGGTTGGCATCGATGGGGAGGAGGAAATTCCACACTGAGTGTGGTGAGAAAAGTGGCGCCATTGTTGTGATGTTGCAGGCACCCAGAGTATCCTGGAAAGTTACAGCACTTCCCCAAGCTCAGTGGCTGTTAAGTGTTTGTCTCATCAGTATGTCCACGTGTGTGTATGCGTGAGTGGCAGGTCCATAAATGAGCCTTATACCTTGTATTCAAAATGTGCATGCACTGAATCCATCTGGGCCAGTTATTGAATCAGTCAAAGGTTTCCAGAAAGTTCTCAACCTTCTCAGGTGAAGAAGGCATAGCGTCCATGAGCAGTTTGGTGCAATTGGGTACTGGGTTTGGTGCAATTGGGTAGGGTTGCTATGGGGTGTGAAGGGTTGGGGACACAAGATTTGGAAGCAAACTTAGAAATGAGGCATTTGGCTTTCTTATGAGCAGAGTCAGCTGTGGTTCCATTTGCAGTGAGGGGAAGGGATTGGGGGTTGGGGGAAGGTGCTGTTGGCAGGTGCAGGAACTTGGAGAATGGGTGGGAGAACCTGGATCTTCGGATCTCTGTGATGTCCCTATATCCATGTACCCTCTCAGCCTCTTGATTCCTCTCTCCCCTCTCCTTCTCAACTCCTCGAAACATTTTTACTCCTTTAGCCTCCTCTCTTTCACACCTTTTTTCAATAATTTCTGGACTGCACTTTAAAAACAAACTTATCTATGATGTAGATGTCCCCTATGAATGGGATGTTCTGTTTCTGCCACACTTCTCTTGTGAATGTTATTTTATCTGCCATGTTTTCTATTACTTCTGATTGCTTATATGTGAGTCAATGGTAAATATATTCACTTTGATATTCAGAACACGAGGGAGTAATCACGTTACACTGATACTCATTCACTGACCATCGAGATTACATTTTAAATAAAACAGTTGGAATATCTTTGATCACACCGGTTTTAAACTCACTGCCAATTACCTACTGAGGCGACCATGTGCAATCAAACTATGCTCGATCATATCTTGCCTGACCTTTGTGCCAGCCATCGAAAGTCAAGCGTGAAGTGAAAGGGAAGAATGGAGACTGTGGGGGTGGGGGAGGGTGGTGAAGAGAGCAAATGGGCAGGCTGTGCTGGGCGCACGCCATAGCCTGACAACTTTCTGGTGAGGCTGTGGCTCACGTTTGTATTAGTACCTCATGGCCTAGCCTGTTCTCAGGCTGATCCTCATTTTCAACACTATTTCCACATCATGGGCACAGGCCAATCGGTAGAGGGACAAAATTGCACACTTGTATATGTCCCGAGGGCCAGCCAGGGGGCTCACTGCTGCTCAATGGCCACAGGTAGACGTTTACAGCCATATCACTGACCTTACTGTTGCTGACACGGAGCATCAGTGGTTGTGTGTCACGGGGTACTCGATGCGTGAGAACAAATCCAGGCTCCAGAAGACTGGCAGTGCAGTCTAAAGCACTGCCTTTGCCAGCAATATCTTGACGCTGGTCCCAAGAATTAAGAACATGAGCACGTCCTCGTGTGCTGCTTCGCACCCAATTCGAATGACCAATTCCTTAGACACAATCCTTCTCCCAAAGTTATGGATCTGATTTTCTCATTTCCCTTGCACACCTTGTGTTTAATTAATGATCATCAGCAGATTTCTAATTTATACAATATTAGTACCTTGTCAAAAATGGCAAAACACATTTGGTAGCTGCAAAGCATTCCAACTGCATTGTGTAGAATCTAATTTCCCTCCTTGCCCATATAAACAATGTAATTACTGCACATGCATATCATATAGTATGTCGTAAAGCACAGGTATTCAAGTTGATACATCATCTCGATTACTTGTTTTGAAATACTTATTTAGTCTTTACATGAAATAAAGTATTTCAGGCATATATTGTGACATTAAAATTTTCGGCCAAACTTTTTTTATTTTGAGTTAACTCTTCTCAAACTCCTTTGTTTGATCGCCCTGCTTTACAATAGCTGTTAGAATTGAGTGCAGCCAATTACAGAGAAAGAGTGAACTCTTGTGTGTCCTCAGTTGTGATTTCCATTGAAAACGTATAATTTTGGAATTAAAATATTTTGCTCGTATTTGATCCACGGCAGCCTCAGGAACAGCACTTGATGTGCAATCAGTGAAAGATTGAATCAAACTTAATTGCATTTCTTTCCATCATGGTGGAGGTGTGTTTAATTAGCTCTCACCTAATACAATACCACTTTGCTGTAACAAGTACGATGTTCAATTGACAAATAATTTGGCTTACCACTTAATATGTGGATGAACCTTCTTCAATGATATGCGACATAACGCTGCAGAGTAGCTTCATTGGGTGAGTGTGCGGCTGTGCCACTGATCCAATTCCCTCTGCTGGTTAGGGCAGGAATTTTGGAATTTGTTTATGGTGCCAGCGATAGCTTGCCTACTCTTCGTGAAGAACACCGTGAGGTCTTTAACATCCAGAAACTAATTCTGGCAGACGGGACGCCCAGTTAAATGTCCATCCGAGGGATGGCACACACATTGATGCCTCGACCTGCCTGTGAGACACTAGAATGACAGTTTATAGAGTTGAGTATGCATACCTCAAGGCCAACCTGCTAGCCTCAATTGGAGTAATAGAGTACTGCTCCCCTCTTTTGGCTGGCTTGCCAGAATCACATCTGTCTCATCTGGTATTGTGGAATTTAAGCTCTCAGCATTTTTGGTATCTGCTGTGGTGAGATTGAAGCACAAGTCCTGTTGCTCTCATACGCAGACAAGTCAGTGGCCTATCTTTCTTATCAGCTCTCCTCCAGTTTATCTCACTCTGCTTTCTCATCCCTCCAACACGACCAAGTTATTCCAGGACATATGCGTTCTTGCAGTAACCCCCTCCCGGTTAAACTCCGAACAGCCTGGCTTTCTACCCTCTTCCATTCTTTTCTTCCTATTTTCTCGGGTTTGTGGAAAAGCCTTCACAAGACCATTCAGTTGACCTCCAGGGCTGCAAGCAAGTCGTACTCCACTATCTCACACCATTCCACACCTCTTCCTGCAATATTTCTACCTCCACAAACCATACCAAACAACACCAATTTTCAGCTTACTGATTCATCCCCTCCCCTCTCGCCTATTTTTTTTGTTAGCTCATTCACTTGCTTGTTGTATTC
>NC_140964.1:102438249-102448249 GCF_056783735.1 Eptatretus burgeri | reverse complement strand
TATATATATATATATATATATATATATTGCTGGAATGTTGCGAAAGACTGTGACGCAACCTGTTCATTCAAGTTGTGTAAGTGGAGCACACAGCAGGCTCAGTCCCGTTACTTTTTAGACGGACCTCATATTAGTCCATCCATCCAATGGGACCATACTCTGTGCAGAGCATTGGTGCTGCCTAAGCAGTCTCCTGGGCAGGTTGCCACTCCGACACAGGATACTCGAATGGCTCATATATATTAGTACAAGAGAGTTAAGTAAAGTACTCCTGAAAACAGCAATTATACTTTGGATGCATCCTGTGCATCCAAGATCTGGAAAATTTCAAGTGATGGGAAAATGTACTTACAGAATAACTAATCAGTGAAACACCGTGATAATAATAAACATATGGGTAATACCCCTGGGCGCTCACCTGGTCGTGGCTGGATAAGATAACCAGGTAACCACTGGTTGGCATGGATGACCCACAAAATAAGTAATGGAGAAAAAGTAAATACCTATGGACTTTTTTTTAATGCCATGAACAAACTTTGGTACATCACGGCCCAAGCAAAAATATCATTCCTTTCCTGTACTCATTCTCTGCAGACTACTGCAGTATGTGAGAGTACAACTCTCATATACTATAGTTCTAACTGCAGCAATACTGCTTGGGGGATGAGGAAGGTTGTGGTCAATTTTCATCGAAATTGTGTGTGTGGTTTCAGAGAAGAAAGCAAATGCATATTTTGGGGGGCAGCCCCCACGTAGAATCCCTTAGACCCCAATTTTAAATATCGTGAACAAATTTTAGTACATCACGGGTGATAAAGGTGGTGCTCAAGTGTAATCGGAATTATGTGGGTAGTTTCTGAGAAGAAAGTAAATACCTCTTTTTGGGGGGGGGGGGGGAGCAACCCCCCGTATACCCCCTTAGACCTCAAAATTTTTAATGGCATGAACAAACGTTGGTACATCATGGGTGATGAAGTCTCTGGTCAAGTTTCATCAAAATTGTATGTGTGGTTTCAGACAAGAAATTGAAAGTATTTATAGACAGGCAGACTGACGGACGGACACGCGTCATCTCATAAACTCCCCTACGTTCCTATACGTAAACTGGAACTACGTTCCAGTTGAGCTAATAATAGTAGTTGCTGTTCTTTTCATTATCATTACCATGAATGTGTTTGAAGCAACCCGCAGCGTTCTTTACAATCATAATAAGTCGATCGGTTAGTTCATACTGAGTTACTTTTCATCACCAGTGGGCACTCATGCATCTCCATCATAATCACAAAGCCATTCAGTTAATGACTTGCTGGCGGCACATTGGATTGGAATCCATATTTGCAATTACATCATGACAAAGGTTGATTTCATTATGGAATTTATTTTACTTGCTGCGCTTCCTCCTCCTTCGTTGAGTCGACACGAATCAAATTCCATTGAGCGCTCCACCAATGCGCTGGGCTCCCGCATAAAGCAAAGCCATGTTATTTTGCTTCCTCAACTGGGTTTAAGGGGTTATATCCAGGAGATTTTTGCATTATGTCACATCGCAGTACAAGAATTGTGCTCTGGGCCATGTGTTTTTGAAATTTGAAGATAGCTAATAACATGGAACCTTGATAACTCTGATGTCCAGCAATATATTGATTGGGGATTCCTGGATGGAAAGTATTACAAGTGCTCAACCCCCCCCCCCCCCCTTCACTTAGTAGAGCAAAGACTGGACACTGCTCAACGAGAAATTCAATTGACACTGCTCACTTGTGAAGCATTTGTAAAGCTAATTGGAAAGGCCAAATGTGTTTCTACTCTCCATGGAGCTTGACCATCATAAGTCGACAAGTGCAAAAACTCCTAGGAAAGGTGTAAAAACACATGGACGTATATCTGCTGCAAATTATGGACTGGAACTTTCTTGTGTAATTAAAGATTATTTTCTGGGTGTTAAAATTACATTAACAGAAGTGACATCTGTTATGTGCAGGATGTTTGGCTAGAGCTGCTATTTGCCGTTAGGGTCTGAATCGTATGCGATTGCTGGATTTTGTAAAGGAAATTTACGAAGACACCGATTTACACGTCACAAAAACAATCGATTTCCTCGTGGGTGAATTGGGTACTACTGCAGTGACAATGTAATTAATAGCCTATCAAGCAGAGCTCTGATTCATTCCCCTCATATTATATGTATATTTAAGAGAGACAATTGATTGCTTTGAAGCATTTTGGAAGGGGGACGGAAAAGCAAGAAATGGATGGACTCGCAGAGTGGAGGGCAGTCTGTGCATTTACCAACCACTTTGCTTCTCCTTCCTTCATTGAATCTTCAATGGAACGCTGTGAGGGGGAGGGTGCGGGGGCAGTTGAGTGCTTTCGTCTATTTGAGGACCGATAAATATATTTTTAATATCCCAAACCAAAGTGACTTTTAGTATGATCATATTGCCTTTCTTGATGGGACTATTAACATTCAATTTCACAATAGGCCCTATGTAACCTGCAGCTGGGGGGATTTAATCCGCATTTGTACCTACTAACCTGCTGACCGCTGACATAGCTGACTAAAACCAGTATTTGCATCAATTCTTGTCAAAACAATAACCCAAAAGTAGAAATCCGTGATCTTTTGGTGGAAAATGCCCCAAAGATCCTCGGGTCTTGCCAGGTTAATCAAATGGTGCACTTGCTGCCCAGCTTTTAAAATTGTGTCACCTAATTTGGTCGGTGCTCCTTGCTCGAGAAACCAATTAAAATGACATAATACTTCCGTCCTTTATTTATCCATAACAAACATAACTCGAATAAAGTTTCACATTTTCCAAGAGGGTATGTGCATTTAACACACAAAACATTACGGTAGAAATTTTTAATGTCCAACTCTGCCCAGCCAAGTTCCACTATTCACAACATGGAAACCAAGATATTCCTGAACAGTGCAATACCACATTTATTATTTTAATGTTCCATTTTTTCAAAATCTTTGAACTTGGGAATGGTCTCACTCTCCCTCCAACCGACACTATATCTCAAAAAATATATATATATATATATATATATATATATATATATATATATATATATATATATATTATATCTCTCTCTCTCTCTCTCTCTCTCTCTCTCTCACTCTCTCTCTCTATCTCGCTCTCTCTATCTCGCTCTCTCTATCTCGCTCTCTCTATCTCTCTATCTCTCTATCTCTCTATCTCTCTATCTCTCTATCTCTCTATATCTCTATATCTCTATATCTCTATATCTCTATATCTCTCTATCTCTCTATCTCTCTATCTCTCTATCTCTCTATCTCTCTATCTCTCTATCTCTCTATCTCTCTATCTCTCTATCTCTCTATCTCTCTATCTCTCTATCTCTCTATCTCTCTATCTCTCTCTCACACACACCCTCTCTCTCTCACACTCTCGCTCTCTCACACTCTCTCTCTCTCACACCATATCTCTCTCTCTCTCTCTCTCTCTCTCTCTCTCTCTCTCTCTCTCTCTCTCTCTCTCTCTCTCTCTCTCTCTCTCTCTCTCTCTCTCTCTCTCTCTCTCACTCTCTCTCTCACTTTCTCACTCTCACTCTCTCATTCTCTCTCTCTCTCAGTCTCTCTCTCTCTCTCTCAGTCTCTCTCTCACTCTCTCACTCTCTCACTCTCTCACCCTCTCACCCTCTCACCCTCTCTCTCTCACCCTCTCTCTCTCACCCTCTCTCTCTCACCCTCTCTCTCTCACCCTCTCTCTCTCACCCTCTCTCTCTCATCCTCTCTCTCTCACCCTCTCTCTCTCACCCTCTCTCTCTCACCCTCTCTCTCTCTCTCACCCTCTCTCTCTCACCCTCTCTCTCTCTCTCACTCTCTCTCTCTCACCCTCTCTCTCTCACCCTCTCTCTCTCACCCTCTCTCTCTCACCCTCTCTCTCTCACCCTCTCTCTCTCACCCTCTCTCTCTCTCACCTTCTCTCTCTCACCTTCTCTCTCTCACCTTCTCTCTCACCTTCTCTCTCTCACCTTCTCTCTCTCTTTCTCTCTCTCTCTTTCTCTCTCTCTCTCTCGCCCCCTGCTGGCTGTTGGTGAGTCGAGTGGAGTGTCATTGCAGCTGTGTGGTCTTGGCGAGCTGTTGTCTGCCCTGTTTTTCGCTTTTCTATCCCCTTTCGCATCGTTTTTCACCTCCCTTCCTTTGTTTCCTTATACGCATCGTTATTTGTGCTCCCACCCTCCCCTCTTCCCTCCCCTCTTCGTTGGACCTCGCGATCCGATCTTCCCTCGCGCCGTCTTCACCCCACCCCACCCCGCCCATCTGTCCTTGTTGTTTCATGGTTTGGCCTTCGGTTCATCCCATCCCCATCCCCTCCCCATCCCATCTCCTCCCCATCCCCCTGCTTTCTCCTCGCATACCTTTTCCCCGAGATAGAGAGAGAAAGAGCCCACAGCTTCTTGTGGATAGCTTCAAGTTGGCGGCCCAACCCGGCCCTTCAACTGATTGTTTTTTCCTCACTGTAGCTGTGTTTATTTCCTTTGGAAACCTGTCTCGGCTCGTATTTAATTACTGCACGAGAGCAATCGCCCCTCCTCCCCCTTCCTAAATATGACTTCTTATTCCCGTTATTCGGCATTTGAAGCATTAACAAGAAAACATGACGTCGTCTGTGTCGCACCCGACGACATCAGCGTCGAGGATCTCGTTATCGCCACAGGAAACATAGTCGGTACTGACAAAGTTCGTACAGCCTCACGAATGAACATACGTGTGGTAATCTTCGTGTCTGAGACAGAATTGGTTCACGAAATTGTATCGACTGGACTATCTACAGACGACGGACATTTCGTGCTCGTCTCCCCTCTGGACACACTGGCCGTGAAGGTCTTTATCTCGAACGTTCCTCCTTTCCTGAAAAATCAGACACTGATCTCCGAACTATCCCGTTATGGTTCCGTGGTTTCTCAAACCACCATGTTACCTTTACATCGCCAGGACGATCGGACAAAGCATGTGATGTCTTTTCGGAGACAAGCTTATGTGGTGCTTCCTCCCTCTAACGCTGAAAGAACCTTGAACATCGTTTTAAAACTCAAAATTGATAATCATGATTACCAAGTATACGTAACCACTGACACCCTGAAATGTTTCGAATGTGGTAATTTCGGACACTTGAAACGATCTTGCCCAAAGTCAACCTCGTCGAACGATGAAACAAACCGCGTCAACAAGAGTACGTCTTCTTCTTCTTCTTCTTCTTCCTCGACTGTGAAGGAAGCGAATCCCGTGTCCGGTAATAAGGCCCAGGCCTCTCAGCCCGATAGTCTAAACAGCAAAACGAATGTTTGGGATGGTTTCACCATCGTTTCATCAAGAAAGAGAAAGACTTTACCTGATGGTCGTTGAACCCAGAAGAAAGGAGCATTTACAAACGAGGAATCTGTCGGTAATGTTCCTGCAGTTGTGACTGCCGTCACTCTACAAGGCCTACCCGGAATGGACCCGGAATGGACCCAGACCCCGGTACCTACGACCAACAAGTTCAGCCTACTTGCCGGTGAGGACAGAGACGTCTCCCTTACAGAGACCACTTTACCTGTTATTGCAGTGAAGAAAACTGTTTCACTCGTTAAAAACTCTCCTATTGGAAAGTCCATTGACGGTGATACACAGACCACGAGTGATGATCCTGCTGTCACTTTGGTAAATGTTAACCCCAAATCCTTGTCTGCAGGAAATAGTGAAACAAATGTTAACCCTGCAACTGCTCCCAGTCCATCACGTGGTGAAGCTGGAAACGCAGGAAATGTTAAAATGGATGTTTTACGAGAGACCCCCAAAGTACTGTATACCTCCACACCATTGGAGGTCGATAACACCGTTACGGTCGAGGGAAGCGATATCGCTACATCCACTGATGGTGTTTCTGTTTCATCAACTCCCCCGATCATTTCCATTACTTCACCAGGAGATGTTCCCACAATGGAAGAGCACATAGACGTGGTAACCAGTACAGATCCGTGTATCAATACTGACGAAATACTGACAACAGTATCGATATGCAGGACAGTGCGAGGCTGTGTGACTCGGAAACTAAAACCGACTCTGACGAATCTGACCTGGAGGAAGCAAACAGGAACAGTCAGGTGGAAACGGTGGAGAAGCTCAGTCCTACCCCCCCTGAACAAATATGACTCTTCTTACAAAATACATACAGGAAACGCAATATAAACCTGACGGAATACTTTCCAGATCTACCGTCCTTCCTCGAGTGTGCTCAGGCTATTGTACGGAAGCCTGACTTATTCGGTTTCCACCAGACACACTGACACCACTTAAAAAAACTGATTGCCAAGGCGAAAAGGGATCCTAATCAATTATCCCGCTTCTGATCTTATTCTGGAGAAACTATTATTTTCCTCATGGCCAGTTTCAAGATTGGAACAATAAATGTTAATGGTGGTGGGAGTCCAATCCGCAAGATCCAAATTAAACAGTAGGGAGAGGTCAACGGTCTCAACATAGCTTTGTTACAAGAGACCCATGCTGTCCGATCTGTTCAGGCTCAGTGGTGACTATTTATGGATAAGGAATGTTTCTTCAGTAACAACTCCACGTCGAAGGCAGGCATCATGTTTGTCTTAGGGAAACATTTTCACCCGTCCTGCCTTAAATTTATGAGTATTATTGATGGACACCTTGCCTCCGTGATCTTCTCTATCGATCAGATCAAGTTCACAATTCTCAATGTGTACGCTCCAAGCAAAAATGACGAGCGCATCTCCTTTTTTGCCGAACTGAGAAAATTCTTGCAAACACTGGATTTGCAGACTTGTCTAATTATTGGTGGCGATTTTAACTGAACTGTTAATGCTTCATTTGACCGGAACGGGCCGGAACCCCAACCATGTACCGCAAAACTTTTTGCAAACATCATTGCGAAATATAATCTCCATGATATTTGGTGCATACAGCACCCTTCTGATCGGTCTTGTACATGGTGTCGTTGTTTAACCAACCACATCTCACTTGCGAGGCTTGATCGCATCTATGTAAATTCTCATTTATTACATGGAGTTTATAAATCCGATATCGTGCCTTCTGGTTTCTCTGACCATTCCCGAGCTCGAGTCTTTATTCAACTCTCTAAACCATGTCCAGGGAGCTCTCACTGGAAATTCAATAACAGTTTACTAGAAAACCTCAACTTCATTCAGGTCTTTGAATCCTTCTGGACGGCTCTCCTAGAACAGAAGCTAAGCTGTTCCGTTAACCCGTTGATATGGTGGGATTTAGTAAAAACCCAAATTAAAGGGTTCTGTCAACAGTATCGTTTTTCTCAACAAGAGCTGACCATGAAGTAAAGAAAATATTACATTTAGAGATTTTACAACTCCATCAGGTCATCGGACAAAATAATGGTAACGTACAAAAAACCTTAACTGAGAAACAGTCCTTATCAAAGAAAATAACCGAGAGGAATGCACGTGGTGCCTTAGTTCGGATGAGGGTGCGACACCTGAACGAGGCAGACGTACCAACCAAGTACTTCTTTTCCTTACAGAAACGTCTTCCCAGTAAACAGCTTTCTCAGCTGCGATTAGCAGATTCATCCATTACCTTTACACAATCAGAAATCAAACTTTTCGTGAAGGAATACTTTTCGAAAATATATTCAATGGAACAAATAAATCCTGTCAGTGTCGCCTCTATCTCCGTAGGCCTGCCAGTGTTGTGTGAAGATGGGTGTTCCCAACTGGAAAGACCCATCACCTTGGATGAACTTGGCACTGCCCTGCACGGCCTTGCCATTGGGAAAGCACCTGGATTGGATGGACTTACAACCAAATTTTACAAGAAGTTTTGGCACTTATTGGGTCCAGAACTCATTAACACCTTGAACGCAAGCTGCCAGCTTGGAGAGCGACCTCGGAGTTGCCGACGAGCTCTTCTTGCCCTCATCCCAAAAAAGGGAGACATGCTGAGTATTGAAAATTGGCGTCCTATCTCCCTGTTATGGAGGGACTACAAGATATTTTCAAAAGCCCTGGCATGGCGACTTACTCCTCATTTATCCTCGTTGTTGAAAGAAGACCAATGTTACTGTGTCCCAAAACATTCCATTTATGACAACATCTCCCTTGTGAGAGACATCATTGAACTGTGCAAGGAAAACCCTAAAGATTTAGGACTTCTTCTCCTTGATCAGGAGAAAGCCTTTGACCGTGTTGACCATCGATCGGTACCTTTTCGAAGTACTTGAGCGGTTTGGACTTGGTTCAACCTTCATCTCTTATATTAAAATACTATACAATAATATTTATAGTGTGCTTAAGATAAACAATGAACTTGTTGCACCTTTGTCTATTAACAAGGGAATTAGACAAGGTTGCCCTCTTTCCGGGTTGCTTTATGCTCTCTCCATTGAACCCTTACTGGTCTCTTTGCACTGTAGACTAACAGGGGTTAGTTTGTCCCAGCTTGAACGGCCCATCAAGGTACTGGCATACGCCGATGATGTATGTGTATTCGTACAAGATATCAATGACGTTAACATCGTTCGTTATTGTTTGTCCTTATTTGAAAAGGCTTCTTCAGCCAAAGTAAATTGGAACAAAACGAGCGCCCTTTGGCTCGGTCCATTGTGCTACTTGGCGCCAAGACTTCCTGCTCCACTGTCATGGGCCAATGAAGGTGTTAAATACCTTGTAGTGTTCTTAGGTAATAATACCACAGTAGCAAAAAATTGGGCTGGGGTGCTTGAGTTTGTTGAGGGTAAACTGCAAAAATGGAAAGGTCTGATCACACAACTGTCATATCGTGGAAGGGTCTTGGTCATCAACACACTGGTGGCCTCTACCTTATGGCACAGGTTCTTCGTGCTGCATCCTCCAGCAGCGTTGCTTCAACAGCTCCAGAAGTGCTTCGTGTCCTTTTTCTGGGACGGAAAACACTGGCTGCGACCTGGGGTCCTCAGTTTACCACTGACCGATGGAGGACAAGGCCTGGTCGACATAAAAAGCCAGCTAATGGCCTTTCGGCTCTCGGTTGCTTTTCACATGCTATACACGCGACCCTCTCCACCATGGGTGAACGTCGCTCGTCACCTTTTGCAACAGGCTGGGAGGCTAGGCTATGACCACTCTCTTTTCCTGATGGACCTTTCCAAAATCGACACATCCCCCCTCTCTGGTTTCTGTCAGAGCATGCTAAATGTGTGGCAAGCTCTGACAATAACAAGAGCTACACATTCTTACAAGAAACATGTTTCTGGAAGAACCTTTGTTCTACAACTCCCTTTTCCATGATATGCCTGCTGATAGGTGTTTTATTCAACGCTTTACCGACAAGGGCGTTAAATCTGTCGCAGATCTTCTCAGCCCAAACCGCAGCTGGATCGGAACTGATGCATTGGCAAGCCTGGTCGGTGTGCAATCCTCTCGAATCGTGGCACACATATTAGATAGTGTGCTTTGGACATACACACAGCTTCCACCTGCTTGGGAGCAAGATCACCAAAGCAATGAACAAAATGCACATCGAATACCTTCTCTCTCTACCTTTCGTGAACTCGTGTGTGCTTTTTCTCTTGCCAGCCCTCTTCCTTGTTCCACTTTTAACGTAGGCTTCAATGGCCTTCCCAAACAAAAAGACCTTTATTTGGGTTGTGTAAAATTTATATTGCAATGGCAAATAACACAGCAGGAGGTTCGATGGAGAGACTTCTTACCTTGTTCTCCCCCTTATTTTCCTAACTGGAAAGGTTTTTTATCACCGTCCTGTACCACCACGACATGGCGACCTCCAATGGAGACGAGTACACTGGATCCTTCCTTCCAATCACTTGTTACACCGTTTTTCAAATCTGCTTGTGAATGAATGTCCTTTTTGTAAGAAATCTGAAAACCTTTTTCACATCTATGTTGAATGTCAACGGTTGGCACCTTTATTTATTTTACTTCAGAATTGTTTTGTGACGTTTGGTTTGTTTTTTTTACACTTGTGTGTTCATCTGTGGAATGGATATCC